>NC_091469.1:493489842-493666946 GCF_036971445.1 Narcine bancroftii
CGTCTTCATCCCTCAGTCTATTTTTGTCTTTACCCACATACATATCAGTCGTGATCATTTTAACTCTCATTACCCGTCTTCCTCCCTCAGTCTATTTTTGTAATTGTTCTGCAAATTTTCGTGCTTCTTCTGGATCCGCGAATAGTCTGTTTTGTTGTCCTGGAATAAATATTTTCAATACCGCTGGATGCTTTAGTATAAATTTATACCCTTTCTTCCATAAAATCGCCTTTGCTGTATTGAACTCTTTTCTCTTCTTTAGGAGTTCAAAACTTATATCTGGATAAATGAAGATTTTTTGCCCTTTATACTCCAGTGGTTTGTTGCCCTCTCTTACTTTTTCCATTGTCTTCTCCAGTACCTTTTCTCTTGTAGTATATCTTAGGAATTTTACTACAATAGATCTTGGTTTTTGTTGTGGTTGTGGTTTAGAGGCCAATACTCTATGTGCCCTTTCTATTTCCATTTCATGCTGTAGTTCTGGACATCCTAGGGTCTTAGGGATCCACTCTTTTATAAACTCCCTCATATTCTTGCCTTCTTCATCTTCCTTAAGGCCCACTATCTTTATGTTATTTCTTCTGTTATGGTTTTCCATTGTATCTATTTTTTGAGCTAGTAGTTCTTGTGTCTCTTTAGTTTTTTTATTAGATTCCTCCAATTTCTTTTTTAAGTCTTCTACCTCCATTTCTGCTGCTACTGCCCGCTCTTCCATCTTGTCCATTTTCTTTCCCATTTCTGTTAAGGTCATCTCCATTTTATTTATTTTCTCTTCTGTGTTGTTTATTCTTTTTCTTAAATCCTTAAATTCCTGTGTTTGCCATTCTCTAAATGATTCCATGTATCCTCTAATAAGAGCAAGTATATCCTTTACCTTGCCTCTCTTTTCTTCTTCTATTTCACCATACTCTTCCTCTTCTTCTTCCTCTGGGTTGGCCATCTGTTGTTTCTTTGTTGCCCTTTCCTCCTCTTCTATCTTGTTTCTATTGTCTTCTGTGGTCTCTTCTTGCTGCAGGTGTTCTGCAGCTGTCGTTGCCGGCTGTGGAGATCGACTCCCCAGCTGGTCCCCCCTCCCGTCGGTGTGTTTTTTTTCATTCGCATCGCGCATGCGCGAAACTTCGCGCATGCGCGGTTGCGCACTTTTGTTCGGCTCTGCGAGCCATTTTTGTAGTCCATTATTTACCGACCTGAGGGAGCGGGTTTCTCTCTCCGCAGCGGGCCTCTTCGGACAGGTAAGGCCTTCACCTTTTTCCTCCTTTGTCTTCTCTTCCTCTCTTCTTACCGTTGCTTTCGATTTTTCTTTTTTTGTCGCCATCTTCTTTCCACCTTTATACTCACTTTTCTGTAACTTTTATTTCTGTGCCTTTGTGTTTTCTCTTGTTTTTCCCGACTTTTCTGGAGAGGGCTGGAGTTCACCGTCCGGCCACTACTCCATCTCGTGACTCCTCCGACATGATCAATTCTCAACGCTCCCCTGATCATAGCCAATTGACATATTTTGTTGGTCTGGCTTCCTCCCCCGGCCAGTACTGCGAAATCTGAGATGTTCTGAGCTCATTCTGCTTATTCCTTGAAGAAGGGCTCAGGCCCAAAACATCAGCGATATGTAGAGGCTCAAAGTCCAGCTGTGTTCCTTGAGCATTTTGGTGTGTTTTCACTCCTGTCCAGGAGGAAGATATACTGCTGCACATGAAACAGAGAAGATGACAGTCCAGGCCATTCTGCCCATAATGTTGTGTTTACTGACTAAATTACTCCACAATCACCTGCCTCATATACCTATCACCCTCTATTTATGTTGCAATAAGGTCACCTCTCGGCCCGTGTCCCAGTGGGAACAAACCCAGCCTATCCAATATAACTATTCTATTCCAGGCCTCACTCTGGTGAAACTCCTCAGCATTCAAACTTCTTCACTTCTTGACAATTAAGTGGAAAGATGGGTCAGTAAGTTTACAGATGGGGTCAGTAAGTTTATAGATGGGTCAGTAAGTTTACAGTTGACTCCAAGTTTGGAGGTGTTGTGGACAGCGCTGAAGGTTGATGTAGGTTACAGCAGGTTATCAACAGGAAGCAGAGTTGGACAGAGAGTGGCAAATGGAGTTCAGTCCATCAGTCTGAGATGATGCATTTTCAATGGTCAAATTGAAGGCTGAGAACAAGGTTAACGGTAGGATTCTTAACAGTGTGGAAGGACAGAAGGACTTGGAACATCAAACTCTACAGCACAGTACAGGCTCTTGGGCCCTTGATACTGTGCCGAACCATATATTCCTTTAAACAAAGTACTAAACCCTCCGTACTTTTAACCCTCGATTTTTCTTACATCTATGTGCCTGTCTTAGAGTCTCTTAAAATGCCCCCAATGTTTCAGCCGCCACCACTGTAGTGATGTAATGTATTCTGCTGACTGCCTGCTATTGGTTATGACTGTAGATTGGCTCCACCCTACTGGTATAACAGATGGTTCAACTTATCCCACTGGTCAGTTGAGGTGGCTTCTTTAGTTAATAAAAGCCTATAGTATGATACAAGTCTGGTTCTTGCTTATAGCATATCAACCACCATCCCTGGCAAGGCATTCCAGGCCCCCACAGCTCTCTGTGTAAAAAAAAACTTTCCCCTAAACTTACCTTCCTTCACTTTGTACACGTCCTCTAGTGTTTGCTGATCCTGCCCTGGGAAACAGGTGCTGACTGTCCACCCTATCGATGCCTCTCATAATCTTGTAGACCTCGATCAAATCTCCTCTCATCCTTCTATGTTCCAAAGAGAAAAGTCCCATCTCTGCTAACCGTGCCTCAAGAATTATTTTCCAGTCAAGGCAACATCCTGGTAAATCTCCTCTGCACCCTCTCCACAGCTTCCACATCCTTCCTGTCTAAGTGGGGTCTCACCAGGGATTTGTCGAGTTGCAACATGACCTCTGCTGCTGAACTCAACCCCCCTATTAATTAACTCCAACATCCCATAGGCTTTCTTAACTATTCTATCAACCTGTGCAATTTGGACCCCAAGATCCTTCCATTCATCCACACTCTTAAGTTACCGACCATCATAGGTGTACGACTGGGTGGGCCATATCTACTGTTACGGGCACCTCCTAAATCTTGTTATCCAATACATAATGACCGATACTGAACTACTCTGCAATGCTTTAGGAACGATTCAGAGCCTCCACAACGTAGATCCATAGAACGCTACAGCACAAAAAACAGGCCATTTTTGGCCCATCTGGTCTATGCTCACCATCATCTCCCTAGTGCCATTGACCTGCTCCCATTCTGTAACCCTCCAGGCCTCTCCCATCCCTGTATCTATCCAATTTATTCTCAACCCAGTGCACTGTGTAACATGAGCTGTGAGCCACTTAGTGTTAACACGTTTCCCCTACCTGTTGCCCCAGTTATCTGTATTGTGGCACATGGCCTCAAGAAAAGTTGGGCATGTCATCCAGGACAAACAAAAACCAGTCGGCCCACAGCCAATTCTAACTCAGTGATGCAAGAATATTCCGGTAATGTTGATGCTTCGAGAGAGAACCCCTACAAACCAAGTCTCCATTTAGGCACAGTGGAGGGGGGTATTTACCTTTAACCGTGACTTGCGCTTAACGCCATCAAAACGACTGGCACAGGGCAGACCCCTCCCCAACCTCAAGGGCGGGGCCAACCCAGAAAGTGGGGCTTGCATTCCCCCCGGATCCCCCTCCTTCTACCCCCACCCCCGTCCCGAGAAAAGGGAGAGACAACGGTGCCAGAGGATGAGGCTGGTTTCCCCCCAAGAGTTGGATTGATTCCTCCCCCCCCCCAATTTCTTCCCCCTGATTCCTCGCTACCCCTGAGAGTGTGAATGGCACTAATGCCTGAGGGTGGGCAATGTCCTTTCATTTAACAAGGACTGCAGAAATAAAGCAGGGAACAGTCAACTGTGGATACCATTCCCTGGGTGAGGACTGGGGGCAAGAACGGTCAACTGTGGGTACTGTTCCCTGGGTGAGGACTGGGGGCAGGAATGGTCGACTGTGGGTACTGTTCCCTGGGTGAGGACTGGGAGCAGGAATGGTCGACTGTGGGTACTGTTCCATGGGTGAGGACTGGGAGCAGGAATGGTCGACTGTGGGTACTGTTCCATGGGTGAAGACTGGGGGCAGGAACGGTCGACTGTGGGTACTGTTCCCAAGTTGAGAATTGGGGGGGAGGAACGGTCAACTGTGGGTACAGTTCCTTGGGTGAGGACTGGGAGCAGGAATGGTCGACTGTGGGTACTGTTCCTTGGGTGAGGACTGGGAGCAGGAATGGTCGACTCTGGGTACTGTTCCTTGGGTGTGGACTGGGAGCAGGAATGGTCGACTGTGGGTACTGTTCCTTGGGTGTGGACTGGGAGCGGTGTTGGCAGAAGGACAGAGGTGACTAGGATCAACAATAAGGTGACTGCTCCAAATGTTTAATATTTTGAATTTTAGACATACAGCACGGTAACAGGCCCTTTCGGCCCATAAGCCCGTGCCACCCAATTACACCCAATTTTCCTATACTCCCAGTACGTTTGAAAGGGAGGAAGTTGGAGCCCCCGGGAAACCTTCACAGACATAGGGAAAAGGTTCAGAGGGAGATTTGGATACACTTGGATGGATCAAGTGACAAGCTGCAGTGACCGCATCTCTGGCACCGAGCCCGGCCCTGTGGCTCAGAAGGGAGAGACAGAGGAAAGGAGAGCAGTAGTGAGAAGGGATTTGACAGAGGAGCGAGCAGGTGCACCTGTGAATTCAAGGAACACATCAGGATGGCTGCTGGGGTCAGGCACACAAGATCCTGAAAGGGGAGGGTGAGCAGCTGTGTTAATAAGGGTCTGCCTCGTGTAGACTAATGTAGATTGATCAACTTTAACTCATGTTCACGTGCGCCTTGCTGCTTTGTGAAAGGATTCAGAGAGGGCCGTGGGCACTGTAAGAAAGGTGAGAGGCCCCATGATGTGTGCTTCCAGCAAATATTAATTAACCTGCTGGCCTTGAGTTCCTCAGATTAGGTAACTCGCTGTTGGGGGTGTGGAATGACCTGCAGGCTGAGGTAATGAATACAGGCTCAGTTTTAAGAGAACTTGGACAGGTACATGGATGGGACTGGTATAAAGGGCTGTGGATTGGGTGGAGGTCAGTGGAACTAGGCAGAGAAATGGTTTGGCACAGATTAGAAGGGCTGAAGTGTCTGTTTCTGTGCTGTAATGTTGTAGGGATCCAAAGTACAAGCTAAACGTTTAGAGTAATGCGTCACTCTCAGTTTGTCACTTCTGGGGCTTGAATGAAACGGTGTGACTAATGTCCAGATGATAGCTCCCTAACTTAGGTCAGTGAAAGGGGTCATTCACAGTAATAGGGATCACTATTTCTTCTTCTTTGGCTTGGCTTCGCGGACGAAGATTTATGGAGGGGGTAAAAGTCCACGTCAGCTGCAGGCTCGTTTGTGGCTGACAAGTCCGATGCGGGACAGGCAGACACGGTTGCAGCGGCTGCAGGGGAACATTGGTGGGTTGGGGTTGGGTGTTGGGTTTTTCCTCCTTTGCCTTTTGTCAGTGAGGTGGGCTCTGCGGTCTTCTTCAAAGGAGGTTGCTGCCCGCCAAACTGTGAGGCGCCAAGATGCACGGTTTGAGGCGATATCAGCCCACTGGCGGTGGTCAATGTGGCAGGCACCAAGAGATTTCTTTAGGCAGTCCTTGTACCTTTTCTTTGGTGCACCTCTGTCACGGTGGCCAGTGGAGAGCTCGCCATATAACACGATCTTGGGAAGGCGATGGTCCTCCATTCTGGAGACGTGACCCACCCAGCGCAGCTGGATCTTCAGCAGCGTGGACTCGATGCTGTCGACCTCTGCCATCTCGAGTACTTCGACGTTAGGGATGAAAGCGCTCCAATGGATGTTGAGGATGGAGCGGAGACAACGCTGGTGGAAGCGTTCTAGGAGCCGTAGGTGATGCCGGTAGAGGACCCATGATTCGGAGCTGAACAGGAGTGTGGGTATGACAACGGCTCTGTATACGCTTATCTTTGTGAGGTTTTTCAGTTGGTTGTTTTTCCAGACTCTTTTGTGTAGTCTGCCAAAGGCGCTATTTGCCTTGGCGAGTCTGTTGTCTATCTCATTGTCGGTCCTTGCATCTGATGAAATGGTGCAGCCGAGTTAGGTAAACTGGTTGACTGTTTTGAGTTTTGTGTGCCCGATGGAGATGTGGGGGGGCTGGTAGTCATGGTGGGGAGCTGGCTGATGGAGGCTGACTTCCAGGCCAAACATTTTGGCAGTTTCCGCAAAGCAGGACGTCAAGCGCTGAAGAGCTGGCTCTGAATGGGCAACTAAAGCGGCATCGTCTGCAAAGAGTAGTTCACGGACAAGTTTCTCTTGTGTCTTGGTGTGTGCACTTGCCGACGCCATGCTTGCCCAGGATTCCTGGCCAGGTTTCTGAGTCTTTGCCGACATGGGTGTTGAAGTCGCCCAGGATGACAACCTTGTTGGCTGTAGGGGTACGTTGGATGAGGTTGCGCAGGTCGGTGTAGAACTTGTTCTTTTCTGCTGGTTCCGCCTGGAGGGTTGGAGCATAGACACTGATGAGGGTGATGCGACGCTTGTTTTGAAGGGGGAGTCGCATGGACATGATCCGGTCCGAGAGGCCTGTCGGAAGGTTTTCGAGTTTGGAGGCAATGAAGCTCTTGACCATGAAGCCTACACCAGATAGGCGTCGTTCATCCGAAGGCTTGCCAGACCAGTAGAGTGTGTAGCCCGCGCCGCGTTCTTGGAGGCTGCCTACATCTGCTCTCTCTCAGGTAAATGCTGCATCAAAGCAAAACTATCAGAATTTTGATGTCAAAGTTGTGGGGAGGGGATAAGAAGGGGAATGAAACACAAGAGTCTGCAGATTGTAATAAACACACCAAAATGCTGGAGGAACTCAGTCCACAGGAGACCTTCGGCACTTTTGCACAGTTGCTGAACAGCAGAAAATCTCAGGAACATTTCTGCTCCAGAGGCAGTGTAAAAATGTCCAGACGGAATCTTCAATGTGAATTCCATCCTGTGATTTCTCCACTCATACCCCTACAGTTTTACCGAGCAGCTGCAGTGTAAATTGACTGCAACTATTCCAAACAGGCCTAATGAATACGACGTCCCCCCCCCTCCGTCAAACTCCACAACACAGGAAGGTTGCGTAAAAATGCCCTAAAAGTGCCCCTGGGAAACGGCCACGTTGGGACACACCAGAGGGAAGTGTGCTAATTTTCTTTTCAGAATAATTCTGAAGTTTCTGTGTAAAAATGCCAAAAGATATAAAACTGGCATTTCAGGCCTGCCCTTCTTCAAGGAATAAGCAAAAAAAACCTAGGAAATCTCAGGATAGTGACAGAGCCACAGGGGGGTGGGGAAGAGGAGTCTAGACCTATCAAATGAGTTATTTGGATATGATAAGGGGAGGGGTGAGAATTAATCATGACTGTGTGATGTTGGAGGGGGCCCAGACAGAAGATGGGGTGTTGTTCCTCCAATTTGCAGGTGGCCACATAAAGACATGAACCAGCTTGTTCCTGACTGAGATCAAAGACAGGGAAGTCATAACTCAACTGTACACAAACAGGATTCTGACAGTCAGACTCACTCACTACATGACCAGGTGCTCAGAATCAGCAAACCCCGAATTAACTGAGTTCTCAAGTTTTACAAAACAAATAAAGTGTTGCTTTTAACAAGGTTGTGGTCCTGAGGTTTGTTCTGGTGGGTACAGTAACTTTAACACAACCAGATGTCCTTGGACATGTTAGAGCAAGTGTGTGTGGGGGAGACTCCCTGCCTATTCCTGCTGCCTCTCCGCCAGAAACTCATTCAGAAGTCCCACCGCTTGTTAGAACGTGGTTTTACTCTGATCCAAGTTGCAAAGTTCGAGACAAAGTTACAGTTTGCATGTCAAATCCCAGTTCAGATTGGGCTCAGACCACTAGTCAGTGCACACCTTGCCATTGTCTGGTTCAAATCACTCAGCATCCTTATTGGCTGGAGCCCTGTATTTAGCACCAGCACAGAGGACACTCTCTCTCTCTCTACCTTGTGGTGCTAGCCCCAGACACCGCTCCATGCTAGGTCACTGCTGCAGCTATCTCTTGGAAGGGCTGTGGGTCAGGTGGACACTGCACTGAAGTGAAGCCGTGGTATTGCTATAGATCAATTCTGGCAGTAGTTCAACCATCAGGGGTCTGAGAGCATGCGTGTACCCCTGTTGATACAGGGGTACCAGATCCACCTCCCCTTATTCAGGGGTCCAGGAGGGTGTGTCTAACCCTTGGTTATGTGTGCGAAAGACTGCATTATCTGTGTGAATTAATACTTGTGTACTGACTAACGTTCTCCCATGTTTTTTCTGTTACAATCGGTTCCCTCACTCCCTTAATAATTATTAATCAAGTTCCATTTGATTGCCAAACCTTGTGTGCAGTCATCTCTCTTTGAACCCACAGAACCTGACACTTTCTCAATAAAATAAGATGGAATATTATAGCCCTATAGAGGCCCTTCAGCCCAGAATGTTGTACTGACCTATGGAAATCTCCAGCACAATCTAATTTTCCTCTACCTCAAACCCTCACGCATGTAACCAGCCTATTTTTCATCCATTCATGTGCCTTTGCAAGAGGCTTTTAAATGCCCCTAAGTGCATCCAATTGCAGCACCTCACTTAACCAGTTAAGGGATTGGAGTAGGAGTTGGATGAACTCAGGATCAGTGAGAGGCAGAATAGATCCGAGTTGCAACCCCTGGAGGTTAATGGGACTATGCCTTGGGGCTGAAAAAGGGTCGATAAACACCAAGGGGGTTGAAAGAATTGTAGAATCCAGCCGGGCCCCCTCTCCCTTCTGGGCTTAAGCCTGCAGTCTCATGGTTAATCCGCCACTGGACACAAGAAGGATTCTTGACCACAGTAAGTTCCTGCATTGTTCAAGGCCTCAGGAGCTCAGATGGGTGGGGAGTTGGGACGAGGCTAGGGGGTCGGGAGCTCGGGTGGGTGGGCGGCAGGGGCCAGAAATAGGGGATTGACTATTACAAGGCATCGACGATCACACAACTGTGTGCAGAATCAACTCACGAGAGGCGTTGGCAAATAGAAGCAGGAAAACGCCAACTTATGCAGACTCCGCGGTGGAAATAAAAACACAACCCTGGAGAAACTCAGGACAAACAGTGTCCTTTATAGAGCGAAGATTCATCACTCAGGTTTCGGGCTTGAACCCTCCAGCAACATGTGAGTCAAACCAGTTTGCTCGTACCTTGGTGAAGGGCTCCAGCCTGAAACGTTGCTTAGGTATCTTCATCTTTGCTGTATGAAATTGACCTGCTGAGTTTCTCCTACTTGATGGAACGGTGAGGCGCTGCAGTGCGAACAAGCAAGTGCAAACGACAACTGCTCCTCTACACAGGCTTCAATGAGCCTCGACCTTGCACACAAGGTTCAGTCCAAATACACACCATCGACTGCCTCTCCTTTGTCCAGCCTCCCTGTGGTTTCCCCAAATCATCGCTGTAGGTTTATCCAGCAAGATTTTCCCTGAGGGAAACCATGATGACTCGACCTCTCTTCTCAGACTCCCTCCCCCAGGTTCTCAGTCACCTCATCCTTGACAATCGACTCCAACCACCGATGTTACACGAACAGTTTCCGTTCTGCTGCCTCCGTCCCCTTTTTAAATAGGGGAGTGACCTTTGTAATTTCCCAGTCCTGGCCAGAATCTACAGACTCCTGGGACGGTCATTCCCAATGTCTCCATATTCTCCATCGCTGCCTCTTTCAGAGCCCAAGGGTGCTTTCCATTTGGACCTTTCAACTTCCCGAGCACCTCTCTTCCTTGAAAGTCCAGCTCACTGCTCGTGTCCTCCACAGTGAAGACTGGTGCAAAATACTCACTTCGTTCCTCTGCCGTCTTCTTGTCCCCCATTATAATCTCTCCAGCTTCAGATTCTGTCCGTCCTATCTCTACTCTCGCCTCTTTTGTACTCTTCATCTACTTTAAGAAGTTCATCTTTTTCTCCGTTGCCTTCCGTGTGCTTTTCAGTGTCCCAGACCTCAGCCACAGTGTGTCATTTTCCCATTCTCTTCATTTTTGGAACACACCCGTCCGGCACCTTCCTTATTTCTCACAGAAACTCCAGCCATTGTGGCTCTGCCGTCTTCCCTGCTCATGAGCCTTTCAAATGAACCTTGACCAGTCCCTCCCTCCTGCCTCTGGCGTCCCCTTTATTCCACGGGGAAACGGACACCTTGCACTTTACTTTCTCCCTCTCAAGCTGCAGGGTGAATTCGACCACATTATGACCACATTATGACCACTGCGTCCTGGGCTCCCCTCGCCCACAGCCCCCTCACCAATTCCGGTTCATTACCCAGTACCCAATCCAAAATTGCCTTCTTCCAAACGTCAAGTTCTCCAGTTTCTGTCCACTCCCCCCGTCTCTTTTCCCCAGCTCTCCATTCACAGAGCCACCTGGTCCCTCCACGATCAATTCTCACCTCTCCTGCGATGTCCCTTTGCCTGAAGCCCTGTGCTCCTCCCGCCCCCATCCCACTTTTCTCCCCTTCCCCATCACACTCCCCTCCCCTGAGTTCTGAGATGACACCTCTGCAACCACGGTCCCAGCCTTAGTTCCCAGTCATTATTCCAGCTGCCCCCGCCCGAAGATCAGTGCCCTTCCCTCCCCCCGGCCAGGGCAGCCACCCCCTCCCCCCGGCCAGGGCAGCCACCCCCTCCCCCCGGCCAGGGCAGCCACCCCCTCCCCCCGGCCAGGGCAGCCACCCCCTCCCCCCGGCCAGGGCAGCCACCCCCTCCCCCCGGCCAGGGCAGCCACCCCCTCCCCCCGGCCAGGGCAGCCACCCCCTCCTGCAACAGCCGGGCTGCCACGGACTTACAACGGCCGGATCCGAACGCACGGACGGAGCGGGGCTGCTGCCAGCCGGGGAGCGAGGAGTCGGCGCTGCCCCGCTCTCACCTTTTCTACGGAACCTTCCCGCCGCCGGGAGCAGGGAGTCTCCGCGAATGGGCGGTGCGCAGTCAGCGGCCAAACCCCGGGCAGGAATGTAGAAAGGTGACCCTCAGCCCGCCACACCCGCTCTCTCACTCACTCACCCGCTCTCTCACTCACTCACCCGCTCCCTCACTCACTCACACCCGCTCCCTCACTCACATACCCGCTCCCTCACTCACTCCCGCTCCCTCACTCACTCACACACGTCCGCTCCCACACTCACACCCTCACACACACCCGCTCCCTCACTCACCCCCGCTCCCTCCCTCACCCACTCCCTCCCTCCCTCACTCACTCAGACCCTCTCCCACACTCACTCACACACACTCTCACACTCACACCCATTCCCACTCACCTGCTCGCACACTCACACACACTCAGTTACATCCACTCCCACACACTCACTCACACATACACTCATACATCTCACTCCTCTCCCCCAAACTCTTTCACCAACTTTATCTTCCCAAAGCCTCTCTGCATTTCCTTTCTGTCTCCCATCCTCCTCTCCTTCACCTATCCTAACCCCTCACCCTATCCCCACGGCCTCTCCCCAATGCCCTCTGCACTCCTCACCCTTTTATTAACCCTGGTAAAGAACATTTAAACGGAACCACAGATAGTGTGGGTTTAGAGGGATAGGGGCTAAAAGCAGACAAGTGGGACCAGGGTGGGTGAGACACTTGAACGGAACAGGCAGGCAGTTCAGGGCAGTCCTGTGGCTATTCCCCTCAATAAAATGAATGCCATTTTGGATACTGTTGGGGGTGGGGGACCTACCAGGGCCAAGCCACGGAGATCAGGTCTCTGGCACAGAGTCTTGTCCTGTGGCTAAGAAGGGAAAGGAGGAGAGGAGGCGAGCTGTAGTGATAAGGAATTCCATCATTAGTGGGAAAGATAAGAAGATCTGTGGAAGAGATCGAGTATCCCAGATGGTACATGGCCTCCCTGGTGCCAGCATCCAAGATATCTCAGATCAAGTTCACAGCGTTCTCAGGAGAGGGGGGCAGCCAGATGTCATCAATGTAGGGACCAATGACGTAGGTTGGAAGGGTGAGGAGGTCCTGCAAGGAGAGTTTGGGGAGTTAGGCGCTAGTTTGAAGGACAGGACCTCCAGGGTAGTGATCTCAGGATTGCTGCCCACGCCATGTGCTAGTGAGGTTAGAAATAGGAGATAATGCAGCTTAACACATGGCTAAAGACGGTGCAGGAAGGAGGGCTTCAGGTTTCTGGATCATCGGGCTCTCTCCCAGGGAAGGTGGGACGTGTTCCGACGGGATGGTTTACATCTGAACTGGAGGGGACTGATATCCTTGCGGGAAGGTTTGCTGGTGCTGGGCCAGTGGGTTTAAACTAGATTTGCAGGGGGAGGGGAACCAGAGTGATAGAGCAGATAGAGGAGAGGAGGAGGAAAAAGATGATGTGAAAATTACATGCACCGTTAGAGTCGATGGGTTGAATGTGGTGGAAATGCTCTCAGGTGCATCTAGTTCAGTGCAAGGAGTGATGTAGGAAAGGAAGATGAGCTTAGAGCATGGATTGGCATGTGGGATTATCACATGGTGGCCATCGTACTAGTGCGGTAACCTGCCTTGATGGATGCAGAAGAGTGAGGTAACCTGCCCTGGTGGTCGGCTCCCGTGGTAATACCCACTCCTGGTGACTGTGGGTCACTCTGATTAGGACTCCCTAGCACCTCCCCCTTTGAGTAGTTACTCATAAGAGTGGAGCCTTGGGTCCACGAGGAAGGGGTTTACTAGTTGGCGAACTCTTTGTGAAGTGCGTCCAGGTTCCTGTGGTGCAGCAGGTAAAATGTAATTTTCCTGTGATGGTTGTTCTTGGTTGCTCACTGGTTTCTGCAGTTCAAAAGTTTCCAACATGAGGGGAACTTCTTCACACAGAGAGTGGTGGGAGTGTGGAATGAGCTTCCAGCTGAAGTGGTGAATGCAGCCTCAATTTTAAAATTTAAGAACAATTTGGACAGGTATGTGGATGGGAGGGGTATGGACTGGGTGCAGGTCAGTGGGACTAGGGATAAAAATGGTTCAGCACAGACTAGAAGAGCTGAAGGGCCTGTTTGTGTGCTGTTATGTTCTATGGTTCTATGGCACGATAATCACCACAAGGCTGTCAATCCCCAGGAGATCTTTTGGAAACATGCAACGGTGAAGCCCAGCAGCTGTCAGATCTGCGGACTATGCCCAACTCTTGCATGTGGATGAATTCCAATTATGCAATTTTAAGATGGCCCTGGGTAATCTACAAGTTTGCACCACTACCCAAAGACCCCGATCTGGACAAGCTGGAATACATCATTCGGCATAGACTGGATGGACCGAAATTGGCCTCTTTCTGTCCTGTTGCATTCCATGGTTCTATCATAACCCAGGTATTAAATAATGATGAGAAAGACACAGGGAAGATATAGTAGTGGCCTGGTGCTCAGCAAACAACCTCTCAACCTCCATAAGATGAAGATCCCATGGACTCCATCTACACCTCCCGCTGCCCGGGAAAGACAGATGACGCTACAGTTTTCCCCACAGCCATCAAGTTCCCGAATGAACCCCACCACAGAGTTATCATGCTCCCCTTGCTTGGTGCTAATTGGTCTTTCTTTTCATTTTAATCCTGAGTGAATTGTGCTCTTTGTGAATGTTGGAGATCATCTCTTGGACTGCTTGCAGAAGAACTGAGTATTTTGTGAGAAATAACCTGAACTTTAAACTCAGCAGGGGTGAGAGTAACAGACCCTGTCTTCCCAGTTGCAAGTTTGAGCTGAGTGCAGGCAGGAGTGGTCAGATTATCAAGGGAGTGGGTGGAGAGAAGCAGAATTCCAAGAACAGTATCAGCCCTGCCCTGGCCTAATGTGTCTGACAGGTTCTTTGTTTCCTTGAGTAGCCTTTGGCAGGAAACCTTTTACAGCGCTGATACAGCACTCACACAGGTCTGAACATGCGAAACTGGGCAAAAAGAGCTTTGCTGATGGTGTAGAATAGATCATCGTGGAATTTTACCAAATGGAAACAAGCCCTTCAGGAGTCATGTGATGGAGTAGTGGCCGGTAGGAGAATACCAGCCCTCTCCAGAAAAGAAGGATAAAGTAAAGAAAAAGCAAAGCCACAGACACACAAACCACAACAAATAAAAAATAAAGGTGTGGAGGAAATGGCACCAAAGAAAGAAAAGCCAAAAACAACAGGAAGAAAAGAAGAAGGAAAGTCGCCAGAAGAGAAAGGTGAAGGCCTGACCTGTACAAAGAAGCAGGGACCCGCCATGGAAAGAGGAGCCCACTCCCTGAGGTCAGTGGAAACCCCGAAGGGTTGCGATCCACCGAACGCAGGACTACAAAGATGGCTCACGGAGCCAAACAGATGCGCACGACAAAGACAACATCGATGGGAGGGGGGAACCAGCTGTGGAGTGGAAATCCACACCTTGAACAACTGAGTAAGACCCGACAGCAGGGCTCCCAGTGGGAAGATACAGAAAATAACGGGAACGTGAGGGAGGAGAATGAAAAAAGGAAATCGGAGACTCAGCAGATGACCAGCCCAGAGGAAGAGGACCAACATCAAGACACCATTAATAAAAAAATACCCAGCAAACTGAGATAAACAGCCCAACAAGAAAGTCAAAAGAGACACAGATATAAGGAAGAGAGGTAGAGGACACAGGTCCTGGAGTGGACACATGGGAAGAGGAGGGAGAGCATCAAGCTCTGCACCAAGAAAAAGATAAAGGGAATGGACTGTACATAGATAGGAAATTTTTTGAAGAATATATGGAAGCATTAAAAGAATGGCAGACATGAGAATTTAATGAAATAGAAAGAAGAATAAAAGGTACGGAAGAAAAAGTGAGTGGATTAGAGATGGTCATGACAGAAATAGGGAAAAGAGTAGACAAGGTCGAAGAACGAGAAACAGCCATAGAAATGGAAGTAGAGGACTTAAAAAGAAAATTGGAAGAAACTGATAAAAAAAGTTAAAGAAACACAGGAGCTGTTAGCTCAGAAGATGAATATAATGGAAAACTATAGTAGGAGAAACAATATAAAGATAGTGGGCCTTAAGGAAGATGAAGAAGGCAAGAATATGAGAGAATTTATAAAAGAATGGATCCCCAGGGTCCTGGGAATGCCAGAATTACAGGAAGGAATGGAAATAGAAAGAGCACACAGAACATTAACCCCTAAACCACAGCCACAACAAAAACCAAGATCCATTCTAGTAAAATTCCTGAGATCTACGACAAGAGAAAATATATTGGAGAAGGCAATGAAAAAAATGAGAGAAGACAAAAAGCCATTGGAATACAAAGGTCAAAAAAAATTTTTTCTACCCAGACATAAGTTTTGAGCTCCAGAAGAAGAGGAAGGAGTTTAATGCAGCAAAATTGATCCTATGGAAGAAAGGCTATAAATTTATGTTAAGATATCCAGCAGTGCTTAAAATAGTTATCCCGGGGCAGTAAAGCAGACTGTTCTTGGATCCGGAGAAAGCACGAGAATTTGCAGAACGCCTGCAGGACAGACAGAGAGATGAAGAGATGGAACAAGAACAAGAATGATGACAAACTTCATATAAAGAAGAAAAATAATGTATAAGTAGGGAAAGAAAGGAAGTAAGGGGGGAATGGAAATAGAAAGGGCACACAGAACATTAGCCCCAAAATAAGAGGGTGAGCTTTGTTATATGTAAAGATAAAAGTCTTTTCTGGAGGGGGCTGGGTGGGAGAGAATAAAAGTCACTGCGAAATCAGTTGACGCTTGCCAGCGGGTTCGCAATCCAAATGGAGAGGGGAGTTGTCGTTGTCCGGCAAGGGACAAGGGGCAACTCAGAGAGGGGGGGGACTTTTGGGGTTAAGGGAATTTTAGATGTGGGAATAGTGGAAATATTTTATGTTTTAGAAATGTTGTCTTATAGTGTGTTCAAAAAAGGAAAACAGAAATGGATAAGGAGGAAAGGTGGTGATGAGGAAGCAGAAAGGAAAGGTAAACAAAGTATGAAATGGCCATGTTGAACTATATGACTATAAATATTAACGGAATACATAACCAAATCAAAAGGAAGAGGCTGTTAAATTTACTGAAGAAAGAAAAAATTGATATAGCATTCGTACAAGAAACACATCTAACTGAAGTGGAACATAATAAATGAAGGAGAGATTGGGTAGGACATGTAACAGCAGCATTATATAATTCAAAAGCTAGAGGTGTAGCTATATTAATTAATAAAAATGTTCCAATCAAAATAGAGGAGGAAATAATAGATCCAGCAGGGAGGTATGTAATGATAAAGTGTCAGATATATTCAGAACTCTGGAATTTGGTCAATGTATATGCACCTAATGAAGAGGATCAAAAATGTATGCAAGATATCTTTTTGAAGATTGTAGATACGCAGGGGAATATACTGATAGGAGGGGACTTTAACCTTAATTTGGACTCAAAGATAAACAGAACTGGAAAAAAGACTAGCAGAAAGAACAAAGTAACCAAATTTATGGTTAAATCGATGCAGGAAATGCAACTTTTGGATATATGGAGGATACAACACCAAAGGAAAAGGAATACTCATATTATTCGGGTAGACACAAAACATACTCAAGGATAGACCTGTTCCTGTTGTCAGCCCATATCCAAGAGAGAGTTAGGGAAATGCAATATAAAGCTAGATTGTTATCGGACCACTCACCCCTGTTATTGGCAATAGAGTTGGAGGACATCCCACCGAGAATGTATAGATGGAGATTAAACTCAATGCTACTTAAAAGACAGGATTTTAGAGAACTCATTGAGCGACAAATTAAAATGTACTTTGAAATAAATACGAAATCAGTGAAAGATAAATTTATACTATGGGACGCAATGAAAGTGTTCATCAGAGGGCAGATAATAAGTTATGTAATTAAGATGAAGAAGGACTACAATCGGGAAATAGAACAGCTGGAAAGGGAAATAGTAAGTACAGAAAAAGAACTAGCAACAAGGGAAGATGCAACAAAAAGAAGAGAATTGGCGGACAAAAAAATAAAATATGAAACACTACAAACGTATAAGATGGAGAAGAACATAATGAAGACAAAACAGAAGTATTATGAACTAGGAGAAAAAAACACACAAAATACTAGCTTGGCAGCTTAAGACAGAACAAACTAAAAAAACGGTATTGGCATCAAGGAAAAAGGACAAACAAATTACATATAACCCAACGGTGATCAATGAAAAACTTCAAAGAATTCTACGAGCAATTATACCGAACTGAGAACGAAGGGAAAGAAGACAAAATAGATGAGTTTCTAGCTAAAATTGAACTACTGAAATTGCAAGAAGAGGAGCAAAATAAATTAATAAAATCATTTGAAATAGAGGAAATACAGGATATATTAAAAAAACTACTGAACAATAAAACACCGGGAGAGGATGGACTCCCAATAGAATTCTATAAAATATTTAAAGACTTATTAATTCCTCCTCTCCTGGAAGTAATTAACCAGATTGATAAAACACAAAGCTTACCAGTGTCATGTAAAACCAGCAATAATTACAGTAATACCAAAGACAGGGAAGGATCCACTAACACCAGCGTCATATAGACCAATATCTCTAATTAACACAGATTATAAGATAATAGCTAAACTATTATCAAACAGATTGGCCGACTGTGTACCAAGAAATAGTAAAACTAGATCAAAATGGATTTATTAAGAAAGACGAACAACAGACAATGTATGTAAGTTCGTTAACTTAATCCATGCAGTACAAGGAAATAAGACGCCAACAGTGGTAGTTGCCTTAGATGCAGAGAAAGCCTTTGACAGAGTAGAATGGAATTATTTATTCAAAGTACTACAGAGGTTCAACCTTCCAGAGAAATATATTAAAGCATTATATAAGGGACCATTGGCGAAGGTGACAGTAAATGGATATATATCAAGTCAATTTAAATTAAGCAGATCAACGAGGCAGGGATGTCCACTATCTCCCTCACTGTTCGCGTTAGCTATAGAAGCACTGGCAGAACTGATAAGAACAGAAAATAAAATAAGAGGGATAAAAATAAAAGAGAAGGAATATAAAATCAGTCTATTTGCAGATGATGTCATAGTATACTTAACAGAACCAGAAATATCAATAAAAGAATTACATAAGAAATTGAAGGAATATGGAGAAGTATCGGGGTACAAGATCAATGCAAATAAAAGTGAAGCAATGCCAATGAATAATGTGGATTTCACAAAGTTTAAGAAAGAATCACCATTTAGATGGCAAACACAAGCAATTAGATACCTAGGTATACAACTAGACAATAATCTCGGCCATCTATACAAACTAAATTATCATCCATTAATGAAGAAACTACAAGATCACTTAGAACATTGGAAAGACTTACCACTAACACTGATAGGAAGGGTAAATTGCATTAAAGTGAATGTCTTCTCAAGGATACAATACCTATTTCAATTGTTACCAATTCACCTAACAGAGAAATTCTTCAAGGAGCTAAAGAAAATAATAAGGAAATTCTTATGGAAAGGGAGGAAACCGAGGATAGCGCTAGATAAATTAACAGAATGGTACAAACAAGGGGGCTTACAGCTACCAAACTTTAAGAATTATTATCGAGCCACACAATTAAGATATCTATCAGATTTTTAACAAACAAGGGAAAAACCAGATTGGACCAGATTAGAGCTAGATAAAATAGGGGAGAAGGTACCTGAACATAGACTATATAAGTGGGAAGAAAAGCTGGTGCAACATAGGAATTCACCAGTACTGCACCATCTGCTCAACATTTGGAAGAAGATTCATGTAGAAAGGAATAAAACAAATCACCAACTACCAAAATTATTACTGACGCAAAATCAACTAATCCCTTTCACATTAGATAATCTTTCCTTTAGAGAATGGGAGAGAAAAGGGATCAAAAGAATAGAAAATTGTATTTCGGGAAATAAATTATTATCTTTGGAACAAATGAAGGACAAATATGGTATAACTCACGGTACAATGTTTGCATACCACCAACTGAAAACCTACTTGAAGGACAAATTGGGAAGCAGGCTGAGGTTACCAGAAGGAAGCAATTTTTAATATGTGATTACAGACACAATGATAATTAAAAGATTTATAACAAACATGTACATCAAACTGCAAGAGAAAGAGAACAAGGAAACAAGCTGTAAACCCAAACAAAAATGGGAACAAGATCTAAACATAAAGATAAAGAATGAAACATGGGAAAAGCTATGCTCCGGAACTATGAGAAATACAATAAACACGAGGTTACGCATGATACAATATAATTGGTTACACGGGCTATACACCACGCCCCAAAAGTTAAATGGGACCCAACAGTATCAGACAGATGTTTTCGCTGTAAGAAGGAAACGGGAACAACAGGACATGCAATTTGGGCATGTGAGAAAGTGGAAAAGTTTTGGGAAGATCTAAACCAGGTACTAAATAAAATTACAAAAAGCAACATACCAAAAAATCCAGAGATCTTTCTTCTAAGTAATATAAGAAGTAAAGAACTTGGACTTGATTTGGATGGAGCACAAAAAAGATTTATTATGATAGTCTTAGCTGTAGCAAAAAAATGTATAATATCAACCTGGAAATCAGAAGAGAGCCTGAGAATACAACAATGGTACATAAAAATGAATAAATGTATTCCATTGGAAAAAATAACATATAATTTAAGAAATAACATCACAGTATTCGAACAAATTTGGGAACCGTACATGGAACACAACAGAGAAGTTCTACCGCGGACCTCCACCCCCTAAAATGACAGAAGGAGAAGACGAAATGAACTGACCCAGTATATAAAAGTAGATGACACAGATTTCTTGTTTATTTTCATTGTGTGACGATATTGTTTAATGGGTTTAATGTATCATATAGGTTGAATGTTGAGTGGGTGGGGGGGGGTGAAGGAGGGAGGGGGAAAAGGGGAGAAAATGACACTGTGTATATTCAAGAGGGAAATGTTTGTGTGTATTTAAAAAAAATTAAAAAAGAAACAGGCCCTTCAGCCCTTCCAATCCAAACTATTATTCTGTCTAGTCCCACAGACCTACATACTGTCCTTATCCCTCTCTATCCTCCCATCCATCCATGAACCTGTCTAAATCCTTCCGAAATGTTAAAATTGAGCCCATATTTACCACTTCAGCTGGCAGCTTGTTCCACCCTCCCACTGGTCTGTGTGAAGAAGTTTCCCCTTATGTTCCCCTTAAACTATTCCCCTTTCACCCTTAACCCCTGTCCTCTGGTTCCTATCCATGGCCCAATCTAAATATCAATTGTCCCTGCTTCTACCCCTTCCTCTGGCAGCTTGTTCCACACACTCATCACCCTCTGTGTGAAGAAGGTGCCCCTCAGATTTCATTTTAAGCTTGAGTGTACAAAGTGAAGCTGGAGGGACTCAGAGTCGTACAGCATCTGTGGAGGGAAATGGTCAGTCAGTATTCCAGGCTGAGGGGGGGGCGTGGCGTGATGGCGTAGGGAGAAGACGTGGGAAGACACCTCCCCCGGCAGAACTATTCAAAATCCATTTAAAAGTTAAAAAAAAATTTAATAACTTTTGACTATACTGTAGTTATGAGGAAGTACTGAACAGCCAGGAATTGTTGAAGAAACTCAGGCTACCGTGCACATGGAGCCTCCGGCGTCGATTTCAACACAGCCCTGACCACTACGATCATCGATGGGTAGGGTCCATACCACGCCGGCGCCGACCCTGCGTACTGTCGCGCAAGATGGGGCTGGGGATCGACATCGATCTCCTCCGGAGCAGGAAGATCAATCGCGCATGCGCGAGGTTTCACGCATGCATGCTGTGTTTGAAACGGCCAAGGCTGCAGGGAGACCCGACCTCCCTCAGTCCAGTGACTCTGGGCTGGCAGGGTGGGGTTCCACACCCATAGTCGGGTCATGCCGACACCCGTTTCAATGGAGGAAGAGGGTAAATTTGTTTTGTGGGATGCCTTCAAAGCTTATTTGAAGGGACAGATTATTAGTTATACAGCTAAAATTTTTTTTAAAATTTGGCTGAGACTATTAAATTAGAGAAGGAATCGAGATTTTGGAAAAAGAATTACAGAGGGATGCTACAGAAGCTAAAAGTTTGTTCAACTAATTTGAAATTGCGATATAAATTCATTACTGTGGCAGGTGCACATCGCTCATGGCAAACCAGCCCCACTTGTATTGCTGCACCGGCAGGGCCCGCGAAATGATGGCGCCATCAGGGGATCTCCGTGCCTCACGGCTTAGGCCAAAGCGCACACCTCGGGTGAGCATGATGATGTCACCACCGGCGCAGGGGCAGAGCTCACACTGCCCTTAAAGGGTGCGCGCAACGTTTGAATAAACAGTTCATTGAAACCTCCGTGTTAGTGGCGTGTTTAATTCTGTGCAGCAGCCGCTACGTCGGTGACCCCACCGAGCCCAGACAGTTTTCTGGCCTCCCAATATGGACGCAACAGCAGTCAACATGGTCGTGGCGAGACTCTCCCCCCCCCCCCCCCCCCTGGACGCATGACCCACACACTTGGTTTGGGCAGGTGGAGGCACAGTTTCACCTCAGACACATCACTCAGATGCCACGATGTTTTACCACGTTGTGAGCGCACTCGATGAAGAAATCGCGGCCAGGATCGACGACCTCATCCACCACCCACTGGAGGAAGGTAAATACCTCGCTCTCAGAAGCCTCCTCCTCGGGACCTTCGGCTTTTCCAATCGGCAGTGTGCCGCCAGGCTCCTACACCTGGACAGTCTGGGTGACAGAACCCCATCTGCCCTCATGGATGAGATGCTCGCACTTGCAGAGGGCAATAGGCCCTGCTTAATGTTCGAACAGGTTTTCCTTAAGCAGATGCCTGAAGACATCCAACTCCTTCTGGCAGATGAGGATTTCTCAGATCCATTGCAGAGTCACAGCCCGTGCAAACTGCTCTGGCGGACCAAGTGAGAAAATGAGGCTTCCCTCAGCCAGGTCACCCACCCAGGACCCAGTTGGCCACAGGCGCCCCCGAAGCACAAACCAGAAGAATACCACCCCACCTGGTGTTTCAATCATCAACGCTGGGGGGCTCAAGCCCGCAAGTGCAGGCAACCCTGTTCGTTTCAGGGAAACGACCTGGCCAGCTGCCGTTGATGGCTATGACGGCTAGCCGCACGAACAGCCTTCTGCATGTGATTGATAAGTCCAGTGGCTGGCATTTCCTGGTTGACACCGGAGCAGAACTGAGTGTGCTTCCCCCAACTGCCCTTGAGACCTGCACTCACGTATGAGGCCCAACCCTACGGGCAGCCAACGGATCCAGGATCAAGACTTTCGGCGCACGCAGTGCCCAGATCCAGATCGGCAAGGACAGGTTTCGCTGGAAGTTCATACTGGCCACAGTGGGCACAGTGCTGTTGGGGGCTGATTTCCTCCGGGCGCACAGCCTCTTGGTGGACATCAAAGGCAAGCAATTGGTACATGCCTACACCTTCCAATCTGTCTGCCTCGACTCCACAGAAGCATGCGGCCCAGGAATAGCTTCCATCAGCACCTCCAAAGACAAGTACTCCCGCATGCTCATTGAGTTCCCCTCCATCTTGCAGCCGCAGTTTACTTCCGCCATGCCTCAACATGGAGTCCGCAACCATATTTCAACCCAGGCCGCCCCTCCACGCCAGAGCCAAGCGTTTGCCCCTCGAGAAGCTGCAACTGGCAAAGGAAAAGTTCTCCCAACTGCAGGAGCTGGGGATTGTCCACAGGTCGATTAGCCCTTGGGCCTCCCCCTCCACATGGTCCCAAAGGCTTCCTGGGGGTTGGTGACCATGCAGAGATTACCGTCGACTCAACGATGCGACCACGCCGGAACGATACCCCATCCCGCATATACAGGATTTTACAACCAACTTGCACAGTGTCTAAGTTTTCTCAAAGGTTGACCTGGTACGGGGTTACCACCCGATCCCGGTCCACTCTGACGATATTGGCAAGACCACGATCTTCACTCCATTCGGCCTAGTCAAGTTCCTGTGGATGCTCTTCAGCCTTAAAAATGAGGTCCAGACATTTCAACAGCTGATGGACGCAGTGGGCAGAGACCTGGATTTCGTGTTTATCTATCTTGACGACATGGTGAAGGGAATTCAAATGAATAGGATCTCCAGCTTGGACCTCCAAAGGGCAGGTGTTTAGTGAAGTGGTCAGTAGTAACATTGTGGGCTGAAGGGCCTGTACTGTCTTATAATATTCTATCTCCTCCACAATCACACTCAACACCAGTACTCATCAAGGATGTGTACTCAGTTCCCTACTGCATGCTTCCTACTCCCACCAGTGTCCAGCTACTGTACCAATGCCATTTTAAATTCATTAATACACCACAGTCATTTGTGATACAATCAATACCAATGAGATGAGACAACGATGCTTGACAAACCGATTGGAATTCTTTGAGTAGGTGACTCGCAGGCTGGATAAGGGAAATGCAGGGGATGTTGTGTATTTGAATTTTCAGAAGGCCTTTGACAAGGTGCTGCGCATGAGGCTACGAAACAAGAGACCGTGGTATAACAGGAAACAGAGCAGCATGGGGAGAACATTGGCTGATGGGCAGGAAGCAGAGAGTTGGAATACAGGGATCATATTCTGATTGGCTGCCAGTTGCCGATGGTGTCCACAGGGGTCGGGATTGGGGCCACTTATATGTTGTACATTAATGATTTGGATTCTGGAATGAGTGGCTTTGTGGCCAAGTTTGCAGATGGTACAAAGGGAGGTGGAGGAGCAGGTCATGTTGAGGAATCACGGAGACTGCAGAAGGACGTGGACAGATGAGGAGAATGGGCAGAGATGTGGCGAATGAAATACAATGTCGGAAAGTGGACGGTCGTGCACTTGGGTAGAAAAATAAATGGGCAGAATATTTTCTATAAGGGGAGAAAGTTGAAAATCCTCAGATGCAAAGGGACCTGGGATTCCTTGTGCAGGAGCCTGAAGGGAAACTTGCAGGTTGAGTCGGTGGTGAAGAAGGTAAATGCACTGTTGGCGTTCACTTCCACAGGAATAGAATCTAAGAGCAGGGATGAGATGTTGGGGGTTTATAAGACATGGGTGAGACCTCACTTGGAGCAGTTTTGGGCTCCTCATTTAAGAAAGGATGTGCTGACATTGGAGAAGGATCAGAGGAGGTTCACAAGGATGATTCTGGGAATGAAAAGATGATCATATGAGGAGCGTTTAATAGCTCTTGGCTTGTACTTGTTGGAATTTAGACAAGTTAGGAGGGGGGTCTCATTGAAACATTCTGAACGTTGAAAGACATGGAAAAGAGTAAATGTAGAAAAGTTGTTTCCCCACAGTGGGAGAGCGTAGGACAAAAGGGCACTACTTCAGGATTGAAGGGTGATCGCTTCAAACAGAGATGTGGAGGAATTTCTTCAGCCAGAGGGTGGTGAATCTGTGGAATTTGTTGCCATGGGCGTTTTGTGGAGGCCGGGTCATTGGTATTTAAGGCAGAGAATGATAGTTCTTGATTAGCCAGGGCATCAGAGGTTATGGGGAGAAGGCCGGGCAGTGGAGCTGAATGGGGAAATGGGTCAGCTTATGATTAAATGGTGGGGCAGTCTCAATGGGCTGAATAGCCTGTTTTTCCTCCTATGTCCTCTGGAACACAGGAACACATCAAAGGTCTGGTGTCATTGATTCTAAGATAACAACCTCTCACTCAATGGCAATAAGATGATGGAGAACATCACTGACTTCAAATTTAATTTAAAAAAATGTATTTTAAGTTTAAACGAAGACGTACAGCACAGAAACAGACCCTTCTGGCCCATGAACCCATGCCGCCCAATAACACACAATCGACTTACATCCCCGGTACATTTTCGAATGGTGCGAGGAAACTGGAGCCCCTGGGGAAAACTCACGAAGAGCATAGGATTTGAACCCCGGACCCGTTGCATTAACCACTACGCCAACCATGCTGCCCAGAATTTGAGGAGAGACATAAGAGCCAACACCCTTGTCCATAATGGGATAAAGTGGAAAGAGTAGACAGCTTCAAGAACATCTCCAACAACATGATCCTGGACATCAACACAATGATCAAGGAAGCTCACAAACACCTCAATTTTCTCACAAGATTGAGGAGGTTCACCATGTCCCCTGCCTCTCAACAACTTCTACAGGAGCACCGTCGAGAGCAGACTTGCTGGGTGCATCACAGCTTGGGACAGAAGCTGTGGAAGGTGGTAAATGCACCTCAGAGCATCATACAAACCTCCCTCCCATCCACGGACTCCATCCACATCCAAATAAATGAAATTGTGGGCCAGATCAAAGTGGCAGTTGGATGTGAGACTGAATCTCCAGCAAAGAGAAAACTTGTTTCCCTATGTACAAGTGGTGCCAAGGTGTTCAATAAAGAGTCACATAAAAGACTTAAACATAAGAAGCAACAGAAAGCAGAGAGTTGGGTACAGGGGTGGTTTCTGGTTGGCAATCAGTAGTGAGCAGGGTGTCACAGGGGTCTGTGCTGGGCCCACAACTCTTTACGCTTTCCATAAACCATATGGATGAGGGGACAGTGTGTCGTGTATCTTAGTTTGCTGAAGACACTAAATTGAGTAGAAAAGCAAATCGTACAGAGGAGAGACTGCAGAGATATCGATAGGTTAAGTGAATGGACAAGGGGCTGGCAGCTGGAAGTACAATGTTGGTAAATGTGAGGTTATCCACTTAGGAAGGAAAAATTGAAGATCAGATTATTATTTAAATGCCAAGCGACTGCAGCGTGCTACCATGCGGAAAGGCTTGGGAGGGCTTGTACATGAACCGCAAAAGGCTGGTTTGCAGGTGCAGCAGGTTATCAAGATGGGAAATGGAATGTTGGCCTTCATTGCGAGAGGGATTGAGTTTAGGAGCAGGGAGGTAATGCTGCAACGGTCCAAGGTCCTGGTGAGGCCGCATCTGGAGAACTGCATGCAATTCTGGTCTCCATACTTGAGGAAGGATGGACTGGCTTTTGAGGCGGTGCAGAGGAGGTTCACCAGGTTGATTCCAGAGATGAGAGGATTGGCCTGTGAGGAGAGATTGAGTCGTCTGGGACTGTACTCACTGGAATTTAGAATAATGAGAAGGGATCTTATAGAAACATAAAAGATCTTGAAAGGCATAGATAGAGGTAGGTCAGTTGTTTCCATTAATGGGGGAGACCAAGACTAGTAGACATAGCCCCAAGATCCAGGGGAGAAGATTCAGGATGGAGATGAGGAGGAACTGCTTTTCCCAGAGGGAGGTGAATCTGTGGAATTCGGTGCCCATTGAAGCAGAGGAGGTGACCTCAGTAAATATATTTAAGACAAGGTTGATAGATTTTTACATCGTTGGGAAATTAAGGGATAAGGGGAAAAGGGAGGTAGGTATAGATGAGCCGATCATCAGATCAGCCACGATCTCATTGTGAATGGCAGAGCAGGCTTGACGGACCAGATGACCGACTCCTGCTCCTATTTCTTATGTTCCTGTGCCTGTTTAAAATAAGCAATCCTTTCTTTGCTTAATCAACTCGGTTTAATCTGTTCCTCTCCTTCCTCATAAGTGGGGCCAGGGTTTCTGGAATTTTGCCAAGCAATTATCTCGTTTATCTACACCCATCAGCAAAGCTCTTTGTGGCCATTTTCACGTTCCCACCCACAGGAGTGCTGCATCAGCAGAAAGGTTATCTGCCCAAGGCTGGCTCTGGGAAGCAAAGCACCTGACACCACATCAGGGCAGGGCTGAGACTGCTTTGAGAAATGTTGCTTCTCTCCGCACCACTCCCTTGATAATGTGATTATCCTAGCTTGGACTCAGTTCAAACCTGTAACTGGGAAGACGGTCATCAGAGGTATGTTTTTTACACAGAGAGATGTGGGTGTCTGGAATGCCTTGCCAGGGATGGTGGTGGAAGCTGAAACATTAGGGGCATTTAAGAAGGCTTTTTTTAATGGTGTAAAGCCGCATTAAAGGCAGTTTCAACAAAAAAAAAAGGTGAACTTTCTCTTTTATGGAGAAGGCTTATAAGGTCGATGCAGCTTTTCTTTCTTACTGAGCAGCGTTGGGAGTCGTCTTCTGGAGCTGAGGGAGATGGGGCGAGTGGTGCAGTACCGTCACCGTGTCAATACACACCGGCAAGTGAAAAATTAATACATTCCCTTCCACCCAAAAGAACAAAATTATTTCCTCCTGCAGTCAAACAGGTACTTTGTAAAAATAAATCTAACCGGGACACAACCAGGTACACAACGTGGCTGACAAACGTTGCGACCGCGTAGACCCGTGAGGGCCAACAACCTTTATCCCAAGTGACCACCTGCTTGGCAGGGAACAATGAGCAACGGCAGGAATGCCGACCAATCTGAGGTTGTGATATCACTCCTGTCGTCAGCAGTGGGGAGAGAAAATAAGCTGAGTTTCCAGAGCAATAAACCGGTCTCCGACTTTGAGTTCTTTGGTGTGTGTTATTTTGGCCGCACTTCACGGTAGCATGCCCGCTACATTGATGACCCTGGCAGGTCCAACTCCCAGTTGGACTGAGCAGCTCTTCATGCGGTTTCATTGAAGCTGCCAACGTTCTGGGTGTCACAGCCAAATGTGTGGTTCAAGCAGGCCAAGGCCCAGTTCCACCTTCGACAGATCACCACTGATGACGCGCATTACTACTACATGGTGAGCTCGCTCGACCAGGACACGGCAGCAATGGTCATCAACTTCCTGCAGCAGCCTCTGGAGCAAGGCAAATACAATACCCACAAGAAGCTATTAACCCGCAGCTTTGGGCTCTCACGGTGTGAGCACGCTGCCCGATGGTTGCATATGGACGGATTGGGGGACAGGGCCCCAATTCTCCCTCATGAGCAAGATGCTCGCCCTTGCTGAGGGGCACAGGCCTTGCCTGCTCTTCGAGCATATTTTCCTAGAGCAGCAGCCTGAGGATATCTGACTTTTGTTCACCGACGAAGACTTCAGCGACCCCAGGAAAGAAGTTGCAGCCCAGACAGACATGCACTGGAGGGTGAAGAATGAAAATGGCCCCTCGGTGGAGCAGGTCGCTAGGCCCTGCCCACGGCTGGCAACAAGGCCACAGCAAATGGAGAGGCGAGTGGGACCCCTCGGACCCTATGGTATCATTATTATCACCAACGATGGGGTGCAGGGACCCACCCGTGCGTTTCAAGGAAACACCAAGGCCAACCGTCATTGACACCAGTGCAGAAGTAAGTGTCCGCTAACTTGCGTGGGGCACGGGTATTTTCAAAAGTCAACCTCATCAGGTGCTGTCATCAGATCCCAGTCCATCCTGATTACATCCCTAAAACCGCCATCATTACCCCTTTTGGACTCAAAGATGCAGCCTGGACCTTCCTAAGGATGAGGGATGTGATGGGCTGGGATCTCCCATTCACGTTCATCTATTTGGATATATTCTCATCGTCAGCCACAATCACACAGAGAATGCAGCCCATCTAAGGTGACTGCCTGCCGAGCTGCAGGATTTTGGACTCACTATAAACCCTGCTAAGTGCCAGTTCGGGTTGGAAACAATTGACTTCCTGGGGCATTGAATCAACAGGCATGGAACAAAACCCCTGCCTGAAAAGGTAGAGGCAGTTCAGCATTTCACAGTGAAGGGGTTGCAAGAATTAGAACAAAATTGTACAGAGCAGTAAGGAGAAGGTTAGAATGCAAACAAAGAAAGTTTGTAGTAAGTATTTGAATATGGATGGGCAGGTGATAGAGAAGGGAAATGCTCTGGAAGAAGATGAAGGACAATTGGCAGGAAAAGGAAATAATGTTGTTCTTAAAGATGAGGGAAAACAGGGATTAAAAATTGGGAAATCCCTGAAATTCATATATTTTAATGCCAGGAGTATTGTAAAAAAGGTGGATGAGCTGAAGGTGTGGATTGATACTTGGAAGTATGATGTGGTAGCGATTAGTGAGACATGGTTGCAGGAGGGATGTGATTGGCAACTGAATATCCCTGGGTTTCGTTGTTTTAGGTGTGATAGAGTCGGAGGGGCAAGAGGAGGTGGGGTTGCATTGCTTGTCAGGGAAAATATTACAGCGGTGCCTAGGAAGGATAGATTAGAGGGCACATCCACGGAGGCTATTTGGGTGGAACTGAGGAGTAGGAAAGGAGAGGTTACACTTGTAGGGGTGTATTATAGACCACCCGGAGGGGACCGAGACCTAGAGGAGCAAATCTGTAGGGAGATAGTAGATATTTGTGATAAGCACAGGGTTGTAATTATGGGAGATTTTAATTTTCCACATATAGATTCGGAAACACATTCTGTGAAAGGACTGGATGGGTTAGAGTTTGTGAAATGTGTGCAAGATAGTTTTTTACAACAATATGTAGAGGTGCCGACCAGTGAAGGAGCAGTGTTAGATCTACTGTTGGCAAATGGGATGGGTCAAGTGACGGACATTAATGTTGGTGAGCACTCCGGGTCCAGTGATCATAATGCCTTCAGCTTCAATGTCATTATGGAAAGAGAGAAATCAGGGCCAAGGATTGAGCTTTTTGATTGGGGAAAAGCTAGATTTGAGGAGATGCGAAAGGACTTGCAGGGTGTGCATTGGGACAATTTGTTTTATGGGCAGGATGTAGTAGAGAGATGGAAGTCTTTTAAAGATCAGATTTTGAGAGTGCAAAAGCTTTATGTTCCTGTTAGGTTAAAAGGAGGGGCAAAAGGTTTGAGAGAGCCGTGGTTTTCAAGGAATATTGGAAACTTGGTTCGAAGAAAAAGGGAGGCGTACATTAGATATAAGAAGCATGGAGTTAAGGAGATGTTTGAAAGATACATGGAATGTAAGAGGAATCTTAAGAGAGGAATTAGGAAAGCTAAAAGAAGGTACGAGAAAACTATGGCAAGCAGGGTGAAAACTAATCCAAAAGAGTTCTACAAATATGTTAATGGTAAGAGAAAAGCTAGAGACAAAATTGGTCCCTTAGAAAATCAGAGCGGAAAACTGTGTGTGGAGCCTAGAGAAATGGGGGAGATATTGAACAGTTTCTTTTCTTCGGTATTCACTAAGGAGAAGGATATTGGGAGATGTGAGATAAAAAAGCAAATTGGGTAAATATGGGGAATATAGAGATTACAAAAGGTGTAGTTTTAAGGCTTTTGAAGAATATAAAGGTGGATAAGTCTCCGGGACCAGACGGGATCTTCCCCAGGACATTGAGAGAAGTGAAGGAGGAAATAGCAGAGGCTCTGGCGGTAATTTTCCAAATGTCATTAGATATGGGGATAGTGCCAGAGGATTGGCGCATTGCGCATGTGGTTCCGTTATTTAAAAAGGGTTCAAGGAGGAAGCCTGGCAACTATCGGCCTGTAAGTTTGACGTCTGTGGTAGGTAAATTAATGGAGAAAATTCTTAGAGATAGTACTTATAAACATCTGGATAGACAGGGTCTGATCAGGAGCACTCAACATGTATTTGTGGGAGGATGGTCATGTTTGACCAATCTGATTGAATTTTTGAAGAGGTGACTAGGAATGTGGATGAGGGTAGCGCAGTGGATGTTGTCTATATGGACCAGTAAGGCCTTCGATAAGGTACCTCATGGAAGGTTAGTTAGGAAGGTGCAGTCTTTAGGTATAAATTTTAAGATAGTCAAATGGATTGAACATTGGCTGAAAGGGAGAGGCCAGAGAGTGGTAGTGGATAATTGTCTGTCAGGTTGGAGGCCGGTGACCAGTGGTGTGCCTCAAGGATCTGTATTGGGCCCATTGTTGTTCGTTATATACATTAATGATCTAGATGATGGGGTGGTGAATTGGATTAGTAAATATGCAGACGATACTAAGATAGGTGGAATAGTGGATAATGAAGAAGGTTTTCAAGGATTGCAGAGGGATTTGGGCTGCTTAGAAAAGTGGGCTTAAAAATGGCAGATGGAATTTAATGCTGATAAGTGTGAGGTGCTTCATTTTGGTAAAAGAATCAGAATAGGACATACGTGGTAAATGGGAGAGCATTGAGGAATACAGAAGAGCAGAAAGATTTAGGAGTGACGGTACATCATTCCCTGAAGGTAGAAACTCACGTGAATAGGGTGGTGAAGAAGGCTTTTAGTATGCTGGCCTTTATCAATCATTGCATGGAATATAGGAGTTGGGAGGTGATGTTGAGATTGTATAAGATGTTGGTGCGGCCTAATTTGGAGTTCTGTGTGCAGTTCTGGTCGCCTAATTATAGGAAGGATATAAACAGAGTGGAGAGAGTGCAGAGAAGGTTTACCAGAATGTTACCTGGGTTTAAGCATCTAGAGTATAGGGAGAGATTGGACAGATTAGGTCTTTATTCTTTGGAGCGTAGAAGGTTGAGAGGGGATTTGATAGAAGTATTTAAGATTATGAAAGGGATAGACAGAGTGGATGTGGATAGACTATTTCCGTTAAGAGGAGGAAAGATTAAAACAAGAGGACATGAGTTAAGAATTAAGGGGCAGAGGTTTAGAGGTAACATGAGGGGGAACTTCTTTACTCAGAGAGTGGTAGCCGTGTGGAATGATCTTCTGGGAGAAATAGTGGCGGCGGAGTCTATTGTATTATTTAAGAAAAGGTTGGACAGGTATATGGATGAGAAGATGGAGGGTTATGGGCATTGTGCAGGGAGGTGGGACTAGAAAGGGGTGTTTGGTTCGGTGCGGACTAGAAGGGCCTAATGCCCTCTTTCCGTGCTGTAATTGTTATGTTATGTTATGTATGATGAACTTTTATCACCGATTCATACCAGCAGTGGCCCGCATCATGCACTCATGGCGGAGAAAGGTAAAAATCTTACCTGGGACAATGAGGCCTCAGAGGCGTACCAGAAGGCCAAAGACGCAGTGGCCAACACCACCCTGCTGGTATACCCCAGGCCAGAGGTGCCAACTGCTCCACAGCAGATGCCTCCACCACAGCAGTAGGGGCGCACTGGAACAATTCATCAAAGGGCAAGGCCAGCCCCTGGCCTTTAGCAGGCACCTCCGGACACCTGAACTCAAATACAGTGCCTTTGACCAGGAGCTATTTGTAGTCAGGCACTTCAAGTATTTTTTGGAAGGTAGACAATTCAGGGTCTTAATGGACCATAAATCATTAACCTTTGGCTTCCAACATACAGAACAGCAGTTTCCGGGCTCAGGCTGGAGGTTGTCACCATCGGTCCTGGTAACTTGACGCTCCTCTGCGATGTCTCCACCAGCAAACCCCACCCCATTGTGCAGGCAGCATGGAGGTGGCAGATTTTTGATGTGGTGCACAAACCGGTGCACCAGGTCATCAGGACTTCTGTCAAAATGGTGGCCAGTGGGTTTTTCTGGCACGGTCTCCACAACAAGTCAGTTAGTGGGCCAAGACCTCTAAAGTGCAGTCACACACCAAGGCACCCCCCCCCCCCCCCCCACCTCTGCCCCCCAGACTTTCGAGCCAGCACGACGTAGGTTCAGCCACATCCATATTGACATTGTAGGGTCGCTACCGGTCTCCCGCGGGGAGAGACACCTCCTTACCATGAATGACTGCTCCAAAAGGTAGCCCCACTGGCTGACACAATCACCGAGACCTGCGCCAGGGCACTGATCAACACCTGGGTGTCGAGATTTGGAGTCCTGGAGCATATTGTTACGTTCCCCAGCAGCAATTGGGAGACACATAAATGAATGGGTTAAATTTAACACAAAATGTATTAACAAACTAACAATAATAGAATTAACCCAATAAACTTAACACCCAAACACCAGCCTTAATGGCAACTCATATATAAACAACAGATTATTATGCAGCGTATGTGGGAAAAACCTAGACCAAATGCCCCAAATGCTCAAATGCCCCAAAAATTCACCAAAATTCCCAAAGCAAAACCTTCACATCAGTTACATCAAGAAGGAACAGCTCACGGATCTGGTCTCCAGGCTTGGGATTATTTGTTTCCTTGCCCACTGGTCTTTTAGTTTGAGACTGTGTCCAGGTGACCGTGGTCCCTATAGACTTTCAACCCTGTCAGTGGAACATGAAACTGGTTTGAGTTTCAAATGTGGCCACAACCACCTTTACTCCCTTCACCCAGGAATTTTCACCATGACCTCCTGGTCACCATATGAAGTTCACTCCTACGAAGCCCTCTTCAGGGTTAACAAATGACCTGCTGTCACGCGAGTCTTCTCCTTTGGACACCCTGGCTTGAGCAGTCCTGTCACATGAAGTCCTCCTCTTGAAAGGGGTCAGTCCCACACACACACTGGGTATCAGAGTTCCCCAAACTGCTGTCAGGACAACAGTGCTGGCACCCAAGGGGACAAAGTAGCTCAGTCTTCCTTTGTCCACTGAAACTATTGGGTGAGCTCCAGACAACAGTGCTAGCACCCGTGAACAAAGCAACTCGGCATGTGACTTGCTGAAGCTGCCAGATGAACAGTACAAAATCTCACAGTGCCATCTGCTTTGGGTACCAACACGCATGGTGAACTCAAATCTGAAGTTGACTTACGGATGATTCTATTCTTTGGCATATAATCAAGTTAACCTACTCTTTTCCAGGTTCATCCGGTAAGGATGTTGCTTAATAACCTTAGCATCACCTATGTCCACATCATGGCATGCTATGGAAGTTCATCGGGGTACATCTAGAAATAAATTCTTTAATTCTAGAAGCAATTGTTTCATTTCTTCCCTTTCCACAATTTCAAGGTGAGCCAGTTTTGTTTCCAGGACCCGTAAAACTAAAGAATTGTCCAATCTTGGACTTACCATTTTCTGTGTCCCATGATCTTCCTTGAAACTAAGTTTATCTGCTCCTTCCGGATTACTCATTAGCACCTCTGGCAAAGGTTTCATCTGCTTGAATATGGCCTGATCATATTTACATGGCAGTCTTGACTCTCCTGTCAGTGGTCAGGATGTAATCTCACTAATTTTAGACTGAACCTTTTAGAAAACCGAGCTATAAGGGGATTCGATTGGGTAGGGAACAGTACTAACACCCTAACACCAGGCTTGAAACTCCTTACCTTTGCCTTATGATTGTACCAGACTTTCATTCTCTGTTGAGTGGCTTTCAGATTTTCTTTTGCCAAATCATTCTTTAAATTTAGAGACATAATCTAATAAGTTCAACTGTATATCCTGATTAGTCCATAGTTCCTTTATTAGCATTAGAGGATCTCTCACCTTGTGTCCAAAATCTAGCTCAAATAGTCTAAAACCAAATGATTCCTGGACTGATTCTCTTACTGCAAATAAAAGTTAGTACACTCCTTCATCCCAATCTTTATCATATTTGAAGGAGTAAGTTCTCATCATATTCTTTAAGGTTGAATGGAACCTTTCCAATGCCCCCTGACTCTCTGGGTGGATGGCTGACGGCATAATCTGTTCAATCCTCAACTCATAAATTACTTGTTGAAACAAACCTGACATGAAATTGCTCCCCTGGTCTGACTGTATCTCCCTGGGCAGGCCCACTAGAGTGAGAAACCTTAACAAAGCCTTTGTCATTGTCTTAGCTTTAATATTCCTCTGGAAATTTCGTAGTGGCAAACATAATTGTCAGTAGATATTGATTTCCAGCCTTTGTTCTAGGTGTTGGGCCCACACAGTCACAACTACCTTGGAAAAATTGTTCACTAAAAGCTGGGATTGGTTGTAAGGGCACCACTGGGGGGATCCTAGTTGGGTTTACCAACCATCTGACAGATGTGCCAGACCCTACAAAATTGCGCAACATCTTTCCATACAGTCAGCCAGTAAAATCGTTTGGTGATTTTATTGACTTCTTTATTTACCCCAAGGTAACTTCCAAAAGAGGTGCTGTGAGCAAGAGTCATGATTTTGTTTCTATAAGTTCTAGGTTCCACGACCTGCTGCACCACTGCCCAGATGCCGCTGGCAGGAATATCAGGTGGCCTCCATTTTCTCATCAGTGTGCTATTCTTAAGATAGTATCCTACCGGCACCTTTTCCAGTTCGTCCTCAGAGAGGGCCTCCTCCCTTATCTCTGCAAGTTCTGGATCCTCCTTTTGTTGTATGATCAATTCTTATCTTGACAACGACGGTCCTGGACCCTTCATGCTACTGTTAGGATTGGGATTAGCTAATGACGATATCTCAGTTTGAACTAGGTCAATTTTTCTCAGAACTGGTTCTGAACCACTACCAATTTTATTTTGGTCCACATTCTTTTTCACCACCTTATCTAGATTAACTATCTTCTTAGACATTGCTCTAGTTATCACATAGTCAGGGTAAATATCCGAGTCCTTATCGAACGCCTCACTAACTGGCTTACCTAGCAATTGCACTGCAGGAACAACACTTCCTTCTGCCAAGTCATTCCCCAGTAATAGTGAAACTTTGTCCACTGGGAAGGTTGCCCAAACCCCTATGATAACTGTTCCATTGACTAAATCTAAGTCTTTGTAAAGGAATAGGTTCCATGTCGCTCCCAATAAGTTGATCTCCCCTGTATCGGTTTCCTTACCGGAATCTAAGATGCTACATAGCACGAGTGACTGAGCTGCTGCCGAATCCCTTAAGATGTTCCCGGGCACTGGCTTTGACCCTTCCTGGATTGACACTGAACCTTTGGTCACAGAGTAAAAATTTCCTTAACCCCATCAATTAGTTTGGGGTTTCCCTGGTCATTAGTTCTCCTTTCACTCTGAATGCAAGCATTTGGGGCTACCTCCTTTTCCTTCTTTCTCTTCAACACAGGGCAACTGGTGATTACATGACCAGTCTTTCTGCAATAGTAACTCTGAGGACTCAAAGGCTTCTTATTAATCACTTCCCTTCACCTTTGGGTCTCTACTACTCAATGTTCTCATGTTCACTTGCTGCCTTGTGTGGACTTTTATCCCTCTGACTCTTGGGAAAAGTTCTGCTGGGCGTCCCCCTAAACCTATGGGTTAAAAGTCCTATTCACCTGCTCTCTGAGCAGTGTCCTGCCAATTTCTGGTCTCTCTTTCATCGAAGTCAGCTTTGATGTCATTGGGGACATATCTCTTAATTTCTTCCATTATTATAAATTCCCTTAACCAATCATAGTTATTATTTAGGTTTCTAGAAGTACACCACTGGTCAAAGCACACAACCTTCTCATATGCAAAGTCAGTACACGATTGGGTTGGGGGTCTTCCTTAAGTTCCTAAACCTTTGTCGGTAGGCCTCCAGAACTAATTCATAGGCCTTAAGGATGGTCTCTTTGACCACATCATAATCTGCAGCTCATGGATCTGATCTCCAGGCTTGAGATGATTAGTTTCCTTTCCCATTGGTCTTTCAGTTTGAGGTTGTATCCAGATGACCATGGACCCTATAGACTTTCAACCCTGTAAGGGGAACATGAGACTGGCTTGAGGTTCGAAAGTGGCAACAACCACCTTTACTTTCTTCACCTGGGAATTTCACAGTAACCTACTGGTCACCACGAGGTTCACTCCTCCAGTGCGTGGTTCCCGTACTTTGACAGCTGTCAAAGTCCCCTAGTGGTAGCCCAGCACGACTACAGCACCTAGCAGCTGTCAAATCCCCCGAAGTAAGTTCAGTCCTGTCCTCAGTCAAAAATAAAATTGTCCAGGGACCATAATAATATAACCTCCAATAGAGGTGCACAGTTCACTTCGGGACTCTGGGCAGCGCTGGCCAATTTGTTGGGAACCCAGCTCCACCACACCATAGCTTACCACCCAAAGGCCAGTGGGTTGGCGGAGAGGTTCCACAGACACCCAGGGGCGGCCTTGACGTCTCAGCTCAAGGGTTGAACTGGGTAGACAAGCAACCCTGGGTCCTCCTGGGAGTCCACACCATTTCATAAGAAGACTTCAACACCTCAGCAGCCGAGATGGTGAACGGTGCACCACTGGTGATACCAGGGACTTCTTGGTTGCTGCCGAGGACCCCACAGCCTCATTAACTAAGCTGAGGGAAAGACTAGAACCTCTGCAGCCTCTGGCGCACAGCCAGGCCAAAGCCTATGTCTCCAAAGACTTAGAGACCTGTGAGTACGTTTTTGCTTGGAGGGAGGCACACCGGACACCTCTGCAATGTGTATGAGGGGCCATATAAAGTGGTCAGACATAACGGGTTGACACGTGTGCTGGATATCGGGATACCGCCTTAAACCAGCACATCTGGACATTAGCCAACTGGTCTCCACTCAGACCCTGCAATGCAGAGGTAGGCCACCAAAAGTGGTGAACAGCACTCCAATTGCTGTTTCTGGGGGAAGCCCTCTAACTGGGATGCAACCTGGTATACAACCGTGCTGACCCTAGGGGGACCAACGACCTTCATCCCAGGTGACCACATGCACGGCGGGAAATGAGCAACGGCGGGAATGGTGACCAGTCCAAGGTCATCAGCAGTGGGGAGAGAATATAAGCGGAGATGTCACTGCAATAAATCAGTCTTCGACTTGATTTCTTGGGTGTGTGTCGTTCTTTCCACACTTTGCAGACATTTTCTGAGCGTTTTAAAATTCGTGCTCCTGGGTAGAGGGATGACGACATCATTGCGATGTCTTCATCCCGCCGCTTTCAGTGGCATTGCCCTCGTGGAGGAGGTGGAGTCGTTCCATCTCTGAGACTACCCCCTAGACGGATCAAAGTTTGCCTCCTGAATCCACCCTCAGAGTTTAAACAAGTTAAGTGAAGCGATGTAAAGGTGGAGAATATCTGCGTTACATTTGCCTTTTTTCCCCACTATAAAAAGGCCAAGACTCTTAGGCAGACACATGGATGGAAGGAAAATAGAGGGTTATGAGGTAGGAGGTGTTTTGTTTATTATTTTGGAAGGAATACATCAGTCAGCACAACATCGAGGCCACAGCGGGACTATGTCATCCAGAGTTTTAGAAGGCTGCATCATGATCTCGCAGCTCTTGAACTCAAGTCCCCGATACTGAAGGCTAACACACCACATACCTTCTTAACTACCCTGTCAACCTGCATGGCAACCTTGAAGGATCTATGGACCTGGACCTCAAGATCCCTCTGTTCCTCCACACTGCTGAGAATCCTGCTTTAATCACATACTCTACCTTCAGGTTCAACTTTCCAAAGTGCGTCAGTTCACACTGATCTGGATTGAACTACACCTGTCACTTCTCCACCCAACTCTGCATCCTGTCTAACCCTAACCCCAACTGATGATAACCTTCTAGACTATCCACTCCTCCAACCTATGTAGCATCTGAAAATTTACTGATCTACTCTTCCATTTCTTCATTCAAGTCATTTGTAAAAAGAACGAAGAGCAGGCGTCTCAGAACAGATCTCTGTGGAACACCACTAACCATCCTCTGCTTTCTGTGGGCAAACAAATTCCAATGTTTCCGTGGGTCCCATACCTCATGACTTCAGGATAAGCCAACAATAGGGGACTTTGTCAAACACCTTACGAAAATTAGAACCGGACCCTTTCACCCATCGAGTGAATGCTGAACAATTAGTCTGCCTAGCCCCAGTGACCTGCACCTGGACAATAGACCTCCATAACCTTCCATGTATCTATCCAATCTCTCTCGTTGAAATCAAGCCTGCATCCATCTCCTCCAATGGCAGATCTTTCCACATTCTCACCACACTCAAGAGTGAAGAAGTTCCCCCACATATACTTCATGTTAAACCATATAACAATTACATCACGGCCCCTCTAGTCCGTGCCAAAATCCTCTCTCCCAGTCTCACTGATCTGCACTCTGCCCATAACCCTCCACACCCTTCCATCCATATGCCTATCCAAATTTTTCTTAAAAGATAATATTGTCCCTGCTTCCACCGAAAGCTCGTTCCACATAGACCCCGCACTCTGATTGAAGAAGCTTCCCCTTGTGTTCCACCTAAACTTTTTCCCCCAACTCTCAGCTCATGTCCTCTTGTTTGAATCTCCCCTGTCCTCAGTGGAAAAAGTCTATCTACATCTACTCTAGCTATCCCTGTCAACATTTTAAAGCCCTCTATTAAACCCCCCCTCAGCCTTCTACGCTTCAAGGAATAAAGCCCTAACTTGTTTAACCTTTCTCTATATCTTAGGTGCTGAAACCCAGGGATCATCTGGTGAATCTTCTCTCTATTTTGTTCACATCCTTCCTATACTTTGCTGACCAGAACTGAACACGATATTCCAAATTTGGCCTCACCAATGCCTTGTACAATTTTAACATGACCTCCCAACTCTTCTACTCTGCTTTGATTGATAAAAGCCAGAATTCCAAAGGCCTTCTTCACTATCCTATCCCCCTGTGATTCCACTTTTAGATCTCTCTGTTCAAGAGCATTCTTTAACTCTCTACCATTCACCATGAGTGTCCTATTTTGATTAGTCCAACCAAACAAGGCACCTCACGCTTGTCAGCATTAAACTCCATTTGCCAACTTTCAGCCCCACTCTTCTAACTTCCCCAAATCTCTCTGCAAGATTTGAAAACCTTCCGCACTATCCACAACGCCATTGATCTCAGTATCGTCTGTATACTTACTAATCCAATTTACCACCCCATCACCTGAATCTTAAATGTATATTACAAACAACAATGGACCCAGTACAGATGCTTGAGGCACACCACTAGCCTCCAACCCGACAAACAGTTCTCCACTACCACTCTCTGGCATCTCCCATCCAGGCACTGTTGAATCCATTTTACTACTTCCATATTCACACCTAACGATTGAACCTTCCTAACCAACTTTCCATGGAGGGATCTTGTCAAAGGCCTTAATGAAATCTATATAGATAACATCCACCGCCTTACCCTTGTCAATTTTCCTGGTAACCTCAAAAAAATTGAATAACATTTGTCAAACATGACCTTCCACACACAATTCCATATTGACTGTTCCTAATCATACAATGTCTATCCAGATACAGCTCTGAACACTTTCCATTAGTTTGCCCACCACTGACATCAAACTTATAGGCCGATAATTGCTCGGTTTATTCCTTGAACCCTTTTTATGCAATGGAATAACGTGCGCAATCCGCCAATCGTCCGGCACCATCCCCGTCACTAATGGCATCTTAAATATTTCTGTCAGAGACCCTGCTATTTCTACACTCACTTCCTGCCAGAACCCGAAGACTTGTCCACCTTTATATTTCTTAAAAGCTCTAGAACTTCCTCCTCTTCATTCATCAGTTTCCATAACTTTCCCCCTTGTTTCCCTTACCTTACACAATTCAATATCTTTCTCCTTAGTAAATACAGAAGAAAAGAAATATTTCAAAATCTCCCCCATGTCTTTTGGTCCCACACACAACTGACCACTAAGGGCCCGATCTTATCCCTCACTCTCCTCTTGCTGTTGATAGTACTGTAGAAACCCTTTGGATTTACTTTCACCTTATTTGCCAAAGCAACCTCCTATTTCTTTTTAGCTTTTCTAATTTCTTTCTTCAGATCCTTTTTACATTCTTTATATTCCGCAAGCACCTCATTTTCTCCATGCCGCCAATACTTACTGTAGGCATCTCTCTTTCTCCGAACCGTTTCCAATTTCCTTTGAAAACCAGGGCTCCCTCAATCTTTTAACCTTTCCTTTCAACCTAACAGGAACATGAAGATTTTGTAGCCTCAAAATTTCACCTTTAAATGACCTCCATTTCTCCAATCTCAACCCTAGGTCCAGACCAATCCTTCTCCATAACTATTTTGAAACTTATGGCATTATGATCACTGCACTCGAAGTTCTCCTTAACACACACCTGTGTCACCTGCCCTTTTTCATTCCCTAACAGGAGATCCAACATGCTTCTTCTCTAGTTGGGTACCTTTTATGTTTTGCTGCAAAATAATTTTCTTGCACACATTTTATAAACTCCAAACTACCTGTTACCTATGTGTCTCCCAGTCTATGTTCAGAAAACTAAAATCTCCCACAATCACCACCCTGTGTTTACTGCACATTTCTGCAATCACCTTACAAATTTGCTCCTCCAATTCTCACTTCAACAGTAATGCAAGACCTCCCCTTCTTGCCCCTCCCATTCTATCACACCTGAAGCAACGAAATCCAGGAATATTTAATTGCCCAATCGCACCCCTCCTGCAACCACGTCTCACTAATAGCTACAACATCGTATTTCCAAGTATTAATCCATGGTTTAAGTTCATCTACCTTTCTACAATGCTCCTAGCATTAAAATAAACATATTTAAGATCTTATCTACCTCTAATTTTCTGCTTATCACAAACAATGTCAATGACTTTACTGTCTTCTTTATCTTCCTTCTCCCTACATCTATTCCTCCCCTCTGGTCCCCTCCCCCTTCTTATCAAGTTTAAATGCACCTGTGCCTCTCTAGCAAACCTACCTGCAAGAATATTTGTGCCCCTCCAATTCAGATGCAAACCATCCAGTCAGAACCAGTCCCACCTTCCCTGGAAAACTGCCCAACTGCCAATAAATCTGAAATCCTCGCCCCTGCACCACACCTGCAGTCACATGTTGATCCTCACGATCTTTCTATTCCTAAACTCTCCTTCACGTGGCACTGGTAACAACCCTGAGATTGGTATCCTGGAGGTCCTGTCCTTTAACTTGGCTCCTAACTCCCTAAACTCACCTTTCAGAACCTCCTCACTCTTCCTGCCCACGTCATTGGTCCCCACATGGGCCACCACCAGGCTGCTAAGCCTCTCCTGAGTATTTGAGATTCCATTTATTGTCATTGTGTCCTAGTACAACGAACTACAGAACATCGCAGATCTCAGTGTACAGTTAGAAATCTGCCTAACATTACAGTACTACACAATTAGTTACTAGAGTTTGAACATGATACAGCAAGTCAGGTTGCAATAGATGTCAAAATCTCTGCCATTCATAAAGCAAAGAATGCTTCCCCTAATCTCGGAAGCCACTGCAGAATACATGTGCTGCCATCACAAGTCAGGTTCAGTGACTCTCCTCTGGCGTTAGTGAGCGTATACACCGCGGAGTCACAGTTCATGGAGTTTCCTGAACTCTGGCATTGGCCGCTCTGAGGCCCAGACAAAGCAATCTCCAGACCTCTATAGTTGCCACGAGGCCCAGGGTAAAGCATCTCCGAGTCCTTCCATTCCTGCATAACATCATGGCTCCTGGTCGCACCGGATGCTTCACTGGCTCTGCTGCTCCACTTTCAGTCCTCATCCTTCGATACCAGAAACCCCAGCAATGATCCGAAGACATCTGACAACCTCCGAACCGCCACGACACAAGCGGTTTGGCCTCCTCCACTAGACTGCATCTGAAGCTCCATTTTCTTCAGAGATCGAGTACTTCATGAATCTGCAGCATCTGTACAAATCGGCTCCTGTTTCGCGCTCTCCCCTTATCATATGACTCACTGCAGTCCGACGTTCAACTTCATAGAACCAACAGTAAGTACGGCTCCACGTCTAAGTTACATTGCAGTGACCATAACTGAGAAAAAAGTCGCAGCAGACCTGGTCTACACCGCCATCTTACACATACCCTTAATCCACGTCCTTCAGTTCTTGTCTCACCCAACTTTAGTGGAAAAGGCCTGTTTGCATTTATGCTTTCTATACCCTTATAATTTTCTATACCTCGATCAAATCCCCCCTCATTCTCCAAAGCTCCAGGGAACAAAGTCCTAACCTATTCAGCCTTTCCTTATGAAATACTTTGGAAGGTTGAATTGAAGCCGGAATGCATGGGAATAAAGGGGATAAACTTAGAGCATGGATCAGTATGTGGAACTACAATGTTGTGGCCGTTACAGAGACTTGGCTGGAGGAAGGGCGAGATTGGCTGATGCAGTTACCGGGGTTTAAGTGTTTTAAAAGAAATAGGGTGGGAGGTAAGAGAGGGGGGCGCAGCATTACTGGTCAGGGATAGTATCACAGCTGTAGAAAGGGAGTACGCTGCAGAGGGAGTGTCTACTGGTAAGTGGCTGGGTCAGAAATAGGAAGGGAGCTATCACTGCACTGGGAGTAGGACCCCAAATAGCCCTCGAACAGTAAGGAACAGATAAGTAGGCAGATTATGAAATGGTGCAGAAATTAGAGTTGTTGTTATGGGAGACTTCAACTTCCCAAATATTGATGTGCTCTCATTTTTCAGTTCATTTTCATTTGTGTTGGACTGCCACTTTAAGAGAACAGATTAACAAGAGCCTACAGGTTTTGGAAAGTGACTGTGAACTGGCAGCAGGCTTTGAACAGCATGTTTCAAAAATTAGATACATATGCAGAATGAGGAAAGAAATCCTGGAAATCCCAAGCGCGGAGACCATGTGACTAGAAAATTGAAGAAGCAGTGCACAGCTTTGCTCGGGGGCCATTTTAATGAGACAGAACAGGAGCAAACAGCTCTCTGAAGGAGAAGTACCGTGTTGGATTGGCCTCATACGTGGTTATAGACAACCTATCTGTTATAGAGGAATGAGAACACCACTCCATGGTCAAAAAGAATGGAAGTTACTTTTGTTAAACTGACTCATGGAAAGGGTTCTGAAGGCAGAAGAAATATTGCACTTGGATAGTGGTCAGCGTGAGAGTCACTTGAGTTCGGCTGACCCACGGAAAGAGTTCTAGGAGCTTTGTGAACATCACTTGCTTCGTGTCCCCTACGCCAAAGAGGAGGGGAGTTTTGGTTGTCACTTGTCTAAAAAGGACATTTTGCTGGAAGAATCTCAACAAGGGTTTTGTGTGTTATAAACATTCTGTCACCCCCCTTCATGATTTCATGAACTGTTAATTTCATCTAAGGCTTGTGTGTCTGATCCATTTAAAGTCTGAGTGCCACATTCATCCAAGGCCTGCAAGACTCAACCATCTACAGCTTGCGTGTCGCATCAAGCCTACGTGTCAACACAGAAATTCCAAAACTGAACTTTGAACTGTCTTTCGAGAATTTGGCCTTGAGCTGTAGTGGCTTGGTGTATTCCACACACACACCAGTATATTCACCCAGAGTTGGGGGTTAAGTTAGTTAAGTGTAGATAAGTTTAGGTAAGTATAAATAAATTAAATGAGATGTTATTTCATCGTTAATTAATAATTAAAAATAATTGATTATCCAACTGCACGAAAACCAACAAGGTCGGGTCAGATACAGCAATGAGCTCTCTGAACCCTTCTCCATTAACAATGGCGTGAAGCAAGGCTGTGTTCTCGCACCAACCCTCTTTTCAATCTTCTTCAGCACGATGCTGAACCAAACCATGAAAGACCCCAACAATGAAGACGCTGTTTACATCCGGTACCGCACGGATGGCAGTCTCTTCAATCTGAGGCGCCTGCAAGCTCACACCAAGACACAAGAGAAACTTGTCCGTGAACTACTCTTTGCAGACGATGCCGCTTTAGTTGCCCATTCAGAGCCAGCTCTTCAGCGCTTGACGTCCTGCTTTGCAGAAACTGCCAAAATGTTTGGCCTGGAAGTCAGCCTGAAGAAAACTGAGGTCCTCCATCAGCCAGCTCCCCACCATGACTACCAGCCCCCCCACATCTCCATCGGGCACACAAAACTCAAAACGGTCAACCAGTTTACCTATCTCGGCTGCACCATTTCATCAGATGCAAGGATCGACAATGAGATAGACAACAGACTCGCCAAGGCAAATAGCGCCTTTGGAAGACTACACAAAAGAGTCTGGAAAAACAACCAACTGAAAAACCTCACAAAGATAAGCGTATACAGAGCCGTTGTCATACCCACACTCCTGTTCGGCTCCGAATCATGGGTCCTCTACCGGCACCACCTACGGCTCCTAGAACGCTTCCACCAGCGTTGTCTCCGCTCCATCCTCAACATCCATTGGAGCGCTTTCATCCCTAATGTCGAAGTACTCGAGATGGCAGAGGTCGACAGCATCGAGTCCACGCTGCTGAAGATCCAGCTGCGCTGGATGGGTCACATCTCCAGAATGGAGGACCATCGCCTTCCCAAGATCGTGTTATATGGCGAGCTCTCCACTGGCCACCGTGACAGAGGTGCACCAAAGAAAAGGTACAAGGACTGCCTAAAGAAATCTCTTGGTGCCTGCCACATTGACCACCGCCAGTGGGCTGATATCGCCTCAAACCATGCATCTTGGCGCCTCAGTTTGGCGGGCAGCAACCTCCTTTGAAGAAGACCGCAGAGCCCACCTCACTGACAAAAGGCAAAGGATGAAAAACCCAACACCCAACCCCAACCAACCAATTTTCCCTTGCAACCGCTGCAATCGTGTCTGCCTGTCCCGCATCGGACTGGTCAGCCACAAACGAGCCTGCAGCTGACGTGGACTTTTTACCCCCTCCATAAATCTTCGTCCGCGAAGCCAAGCCAAAGAACAGTACAGAAGACCGCAGAGCCCACCTCACTGACAAAAGACAAAGGAGGAAAAACCCAACACCCAACCCCAACCCACCAATTTTCCCCTGCAACCGCTGCAACCGTGTCTGCCTGTCCCGCATCGGACTTGTCAGCCACAAACGAGCCTGCAGCTGACGTGGACTTTTTACCCCCTCCATAAATCTTCGTCCGTGAAGCCAAGCCAAAGAAAAGAATAATTAAAAATAGTATTTTAAATGGGCTAATATCTATTGCTGCTGTCTAGTATGTACCCCATCTCCTAACTGCAAGAGGGATGGATGAGGCAGGATTTATCAACTGTGTCCAAGAAGAATTCCTGACACAGTATGTGGACCGGCCGACTAGAGGAGAGGCCATACTGGATCTACTACTGGGTAATGAACCTGGTCAGGTAGAGGACCCTCTCAGTGGGGCAGCACTTAGGTGATAGTGACAACTCCCTGAGCTTTAGCATAGCTATGGACAAGGATAAAAGCAGAGAAAATAGGAATGTATTTAATTGGGGAAGAGCCAATTATGAAGGGATGAGGCAGGAAGTAGCGAGAGGAAATTGGAAACAGATGTTCAAGGGAGAAAGTGCAAAACTAATGTGGAGGAAGTTCAGGGACCACCTGTGCTGGGTTCAGGATAGGTCTGTCCCACTGGGATACGGAAAAGATGATAGGAAAAGGGAACCGTGGTTGATAAAGCAGGTGAGGCAGATGGTCAAATGAAGGAAGCATATATTAGATATAGGAAGCAGGAAGGGCTCATGAGAAATATATGGTAGCCAGGAAAGAGCTTAAGAAGGTATTAGAAGAGCTCAAAATGGGGCATGGGAAGGCCTTGGCATGTAGGATTAAGGTGAATCCCAAGATGTTCCATGCGCATATGAACAGAAGAATGACAAGAATGAAGATGGGGGCGATAAAGGATAAAGGAGACAACATGTGCCTGGAGGCGGAGGATGTTGGGGAGAACCTAAATGAATACTTTGCTTCAGTATTCACAAAAAAGGATCAGGATCAGGGTGAGGTTGGAATAGAACAGGCCCGTGTGCTGGACAATGTGGAGATTAAGGAAGAGGAAGTGTTGGATCTTCTTAAAAACATCAAGATTGATAAATTCCCAGGGCCAGAGGTGATCTACCCAGGCTGCTGTGGGAAGTGGGGGAAGAGATAGCTGGGCAGTAGCTATAATTTTTGAATCCTTTTTGGCTGCAGGGGAGGTGTCGGAGGATTAGAGAATGGAAAATGTAGTCACCTTATTTAAAAAAAGATAATAGGGAGAATCCTGGGAATTATAGACCGGTGAGTCTTACGTCAGTGGTGTGTAAACTAATGGAGAGAATCTTTTAAAATTACTTAAGTTTTAAGAAATTACAGAATATAGGGACTCAATTAATATAATAACAATAGCACAATGAATATAAAATCATAGAAAAACATACATAAGGTCCAAAAAAAAATAAAAAGGGAAAGGAGAGCCCCTTTTCTCCCAGTGCCTCCTCCGTAGATTCAAAAGGAAAGGGGACAGACAGTAGAGCTAGAGGGAGATAAAAAGAAAGATATTAGAAAAGAAAAAGCAACAGGTGCAAGGTTCGACATCTCAAAGTTACATCATTTTAAAAGTATTAAATTTGTTATAAGGAGTATACTAATCGACAAATATCAAAATAAATTCTACAATCTGGGCATTTAAGTAAATTAAATAAGGTTGCCAAATTGCGACGAGCATACTATATCTACTCCTAAGAATACAAGTAATCTTCCCAAGGGGAATACAACTTTGCACGTCCATATTCCAACGATCAATGTGACATAGGGAATCAGATTTCCATGTTACTGCAATATGTTTCCTGGCTATTGACAACACAATTTTAATAAATTTAGATTTGCTTCTGAAGAAATTAACTTTTATAACTGCCAAATCCCAGAAGAAACAATTCAGGGTCAAGAGGGAAGTTCACCCCTACAATTTTTGACAACACTTCCCCCAATTCTATCCAGGAAGGTCTTAATTTTGTGCATAATCAGGTGGAATGTAAAAAGGTACCAACATCTATATCTCACCTAAAACACCTGTCAGAAAATTCTGCTTTATTTTTGTCTCCTTTGAGGAGTGAGATATAAATGGTGCAGAAAATTATAATGTATCAGTCCTTATCTAGAGTTAATTAAGGTCAACATACTATCTCCATATAGATCTGACCAGCATTGTGGATCGATTACAATGCCCAAATCCATTCCCATCTCTCCCTCGATCTTATGTAGCCCAGATTTTGGTCGATCATAAAAATCTTCAATGCACCTGATACCAAGATTCTATTATCCAAAGTCATGAGTATTTTGGGATAGAGGCATCTTTGAGGATAATCCCTCTTTTAATCCCATAAATTGTTTAATTTTATCCCAAATATAAAATAATAGGTTATTTGTTTTCTTTTTAATTAATTTAAGATTCCATTTATAAATAAATTCTTCTGCCATCTGTGACAGATGCAGATAAATTGGGAAAGGTTTATTAGAGAAGGTTACATACAAGCACTTTAAGACAGATCTTATTTAAAATACTGGAGCTCTGCCCCATGCTAAACATATCTTTGAAGAGAGCTCAAGAGATTTCACTAATGGATTGTTGTTTACAAAAGGCAACAGATGAAAGATCTTGCTGGAGATGCATATTGTCTGGAGGAGAGCTTGCTGTTGTAAGAGGGTCATGTGGTTTTGCAAGCAGAGAGAGTCAAACAGGCTTTCTCTCAGAGAGAGAGAGAGAGAGAGAGAGAGAGAGAGAGAGAGAGAGAGAGAGACAGATCACTTGTACAGTGTTACAGCCAGCAGAAGCAGCCGGGACCGGAACAGGACAAGCTGGCAAGCTTACGGAAAACCCATTTGTAAGACGGCCCGGTCAAAGCCATTGTGGTTCATGCAAGAGGAGAGGATTGGCTGTCCAATGTTTCACTTGGAATAAGAGAAACAAAAAGGCACTCTGTGGTAACCTGAAAGAAAGAGGTTATCATCTGGAGAATCCTGAGGGGGAAAGTTTCGTCAGTGAGACACTGAAGTGGCTGATGGAAGTACATAAGTTGTGGATGTCCTGGAACAACAAATCTCTCTCTGAAAACCGACAAGAACCTTCCTGAGCGGTAACCATATAACCATATAACAATTACAGCATGGAAACAGGCCAATTTGGCCCTCCTAGTCTGCACTGATCCAAGTACCCTCCTCTAATCCCACTTACCAGCACTCTTTGCCCATATCTCTCCATCCCCCTCCCATCCATATACTTATCCAACTCTTTCTTAAATGACAAAATTGAGCCTGCCTCCACCACCTTTCCCGGAAGCCCATTCCACATAGTAACCACTCTCTGAGTAAAGAAGTTACTCCTAAACCTTTGCCCGTCAACTCTCAACCCTTGACCTCTTGTATCCATCTCTCCTACTCTCAACTCTATCTATCCCTCTCATTATCTTAAACACCTCTATCAAAGCCCCTCTCAGCCTTCTACATTCCAAGGAATAAAGACCTAATTTGCTCAATCTCTCCTTGTATTCCTGATACTGAAACCCAGGCAATATTTTTGAAAATCTTCTCTGCACTCTCTCTATCTTGTTAATATCCTTCCTATAAATCGGTGACCAGAACTGCACACAGTACTCTAAATTTGGCCTCACCAATGCCTTGTACAGTTTCATCATTACTATGAGCTCCTACCTTCAGGGAACAATGCACTGTTATTCCTAGATCTTTCAGCTCCACTGCATTCTTCAACGCCCTCCCATTTACCATATATGCCTTGCTTTGATTATTCTTTCCAAAATGAAGCACCTCACACGTATCAGCATTAAACTCCATCTGCCATCTTTCTGCCCACTCCTCTAAGCAGTTTAAATCCCTCTGCAATATTTGAAAACCCTCTTCATCATCCACAGTTCCCCCTATTTTAGCATAATCTGCATATTTATTAATCCAATTTACCGCCCCATCCTCCAGATCATTAATATATATGACAAACAGCAACAGTCCCAATACCAAACCCTGAGGTACACCGCTTGTCACCGGCCTCCATCCTGACAAACAATTATCTACTACTACTCTCTGGCACCTTCCTTCCAGCCACTGTTGAATCCATTTGACGATCTCCAAATTAATACCCAAGGACTTAACCTCCCATGCGGAACCTTATCGAAGGCCTTACTGAGGTCCATATAGACAACATCCACTGCTCTACCCTCATCAACATTCCTAGTCACCTCTTCAAAACATTCAACAAGATTGGTCAAACACGACCTTCCACGCACAAATCTGTGTTGAGTATCCCTGATCAGACCCTGTCCCTCCATATACCTATATATACTATCTCCAAGAACGCTTTCCATCAATTTACATACTACAGACATCAAACTTACAGGCTGATAATTTCAAACTTACAGGCTGATAATTTACCTTTCAAGCACCAAAGCCTGGTGAACTTTATAAATGTTGAATTCTGTGCACAGTATAAGAATTGCCTGCAACCAGTGAACTTGGAGGAATGAGAAGTGAGATTGGACTGTGAACCAAAGAACTTTTCTGAACTTACACACACATTACATACACGTGAGCTTAGAATTAGAAGGGGGTTAAGTTAAGTAAGTCAATAAAGATAAGTTAAAGTTTGATTCTATTTTCATGTTTAAAGATAATTAAAAGCAACTTTTGTTTACGTAATCATTTATCATGGTGAATATCTATTGCTGCTGGGTTTTTGGGTCCTCTGGGCTCATAACACATCTCCTCTCCTACCATGTGCAAGCAAGCTAATTAGAGCCCAGAAGGGAATCGTCTTATTAAGAAAAAGCAGCAACAAATATAATCTGTGCAATTAAATTATACTTTTTTTACACAGAGAGTTGTGAGAGCCTGGAATGCCTTGCTGGGGATGGTGGTGGAAGCTGAAACATTAGGGGCATTTAAGAGACTCTGAGACAGACACATGGATGGAAGAAAAGTAGAGGGATACAGGGGAGGGTTTAGTACTTTTTTTCGAAGGAATATATGGGTCGGCACAACATCGAGGGGTGAAGGACCCATACTGTGCTGTTGTGCGCTATGCTTTCATTCTTCTAAATTCCATTGAGTACAATCCCAAACAACTCAATCTCTCCTTATAGGCTAACATCTTTATCTCTGGAATCAACCTGGTGAACCGTCTCCAAAGCTAGTATATACTTCCAAGTAAGGAGACCAGAATTGCATGCAGTTCTCCAGATGCGGTCTCACCAGGACCTTGGACCGTTGCAGCATTACCTCCCTGCTCCTAAACTCAATCCCTCTCGCAATGAAGGCCAACATTCCATTTCCCATCTTGATAACCTGCTGCACCTGCAAACCAACTTTTGTGATTCATGCACAAGCCCTCCCAAGCCTTTCCGCATGGCAGCACGCTGCAATCACTTGCTATTTAAATAATAATCTGATCTTCAATTTTTCCTTCCTAAGTGGATAACCTCACATTTACAAACATTGTACTTCCAGCTGCCAGACCCTTGTCCATTCACTTAACCTATCAATATCTCTGCAGTCTCTCCTCTGTACGATTTGCTTTTCTACTCAATTTAGTGTCTTCAGCAAACTAAGATACACGACACACTGTCCCCTCATCCATATGGTTTATGGACAGCGTAAAGAGTTGTGGGCCAGGGGTGTGGCAAGATGGCGTAAGGATCAGACGTGCCTTCCAGTCCACTCCTGTCTCTATCTTATTGTTTTGTCTAGAAATGCCCGTTAAAATTCTTTAAAAGTTTAGATAACTTCAGTGCTGTTAATTTAACTTATGATGGTACAATTGGTGGAAAAGAGCAAAAAAAAAAACGACAACAGATCATCAAAAAACTACATTTTTCAAAAGTTCAAGTTTTGGAGCCTACTTACAGGAAAGACACCGGGACTCAGCGTAAAATGGATCCCAGGAGAGAGGTACAGTGTTCGGATGTAGAGCTCTATGTTACATCAGTAGAGCCCCCTAAATAGGACGCCAAACAGCCTTTAGAACAAAGAGTTACTCAAAGGCATTTGTCAACTGTAGAGGTGGCAAACTGCACCTCTTGAGATAGAAGAACCTATACAACTTGATGTACTGGGAGAACTTAATACATTATGGACTGGGGAAAACCCCGGCCACCGTCCTCCAGTCACTGCTGGAGAGGCTGTGGCTGGGGTTTCCACACGCAGTCATACTACAAGGAAGGCAACAAGAATGAAGGAAGGAACAGAAGATCCTTTGGTTATGCAGAAGAAGCAGGAATCTGTTGAGCCAAAATCTCTTCCAATTGAAAAGATTTTTGTGAATCTTGAATCTAAATTATCTTATACAATGCAGGGATTATCCAAGATTATGACTGAACTTGGTACTAGGTTTAATACTCTGGTGAAAATACATTCTCAACAGATGGCTGAGTTTGGAGCTTTTAAGCTTGAAGTGAGAGATAAATTTAATTCGTGTGAAGAAGATATAGACGAAATACGGGATCAAGTTTTTGATGTGACCAAAATGGTCGAAGACTTACAAACTCAAAATAAAAATTTGGTGAAAAAGATTGATTATTTGGAAAACCAATCCAGACGGAACAATATGAAGATTATTGGTTTGCTGGAAAGAATGGAGGGACCAGACCCAAGAAAATTTTTTACTGAATGGATTCCGCAGGTGCTGGGTCAAGAATATTTCCCGGAAGGTATAATACTGGAACGTGCTCACAGAGCCTTGCGTAGAAGACCTATTTCAGGTCAAAGTCCAAGACCTCTTTTGGTTTGTTGCTTGAATTATTACGACAGAGAAATAATTTTACGAGTGGCTATTAGAAATGCACAACAGAGAAAATCACCCTTGATGATTCAAAATAATCGAGTTTTCTTCTATGTGGATTTGAGTCAAGAGGTTATGTTCCAATGACGGGAATTCAACTTTGCTAAAGAGTTGTTGTGGAAGAAAGGTTACAAGGCAACCTTTAGATATCCAGCTGTTTTGAAGGTTTTTCAAGATGGTTACCAACCAAAGTTCTTTGATTCTCCAAAGGAAGCTATAGCATTTGCTCAAGAGTTGCCAATCACTCAGTTTCAACAGAGACATAGTCCGCCGCGATCTCTAAGGAGACAAGAGATGGAAGAAAAGAGTCGTGCTCCAAGAAGGAATGGTTGTAATGGTGACTCGGCAGTTGGAGCTGATTAAAAGAAGAGTTGTCTTTTTTTTTCAAATGTTTTTTTTTAAAAAACAAGGGATATTAAATAATGATGATGTTAGTTTAAGATGAAGTGAGAGTTGGGGGAGAGAACTGGATAGGCACTATTTCCTGAAAGTCATCTGCTACGAGAGACTTATCTCACACCCATTTTTTTTTGGGAGTTACCGCATTGCGCGGTTTAGACGGGAGGGGGTATTTTTAACCTCCTACCCGTTTTTTTTTCCTTTTTTTGTATTAAGAGATTAAAGAGTGAAGGGGTTTTTTTTGTTTAAATATAAAAAAAAGCATAAGAAAGTATTTGATTGTTTAAAAAACTAAAAATTGATATAGTTTTTTTGGTAAAGTTTATTCAGTAGATAAGGAATATCTGAAATTTAAATGTGAATGGGATGGATAAGTTTTTTTTTATTTTTTCTTTAACTTTAAGGTGAAAGGAGTGGTAATTCTGGTGTATATTATTTTTCTATTTTAGTTACAAAGGGAATAATGGTGAAAGTTATAAATTGAATTGTACAATTCTTAATGAGGCTTGAATTTTGTTTGTGGTTTATACTCCATTTGTTGAAGATATAGATTTCGTTGTAGATGTGTTTTTATTATTTGGATATCTGAATTTTAACGTAATGATTGGGGATATTTAAATGTGGTATTGGAGCTTTTATTGGATAACTATTCAAGAGTAAAAGGGAAAAATGGTGGAAGAGTACTAAAATTGAATTGTACAATGCTTAATGAGGTTTGAATTTTGTTTTAAGATGGTGGTTTATGTGACTAATATGATGATAGATGTGAAGTTAGTTGATATTTGGTGAAGGTTTATCTATATAGAGAAAGTTTTTTTCATCTTTTTTATTTCATGCTACAATTTTTTTTTAAGAATTAATTATTGTTTAAGAATTTTTGATAGATAATGTTACTAACTTCACTAATTTTTTTATATTAAGTTTGAGTTAAATATATGTTTCATCTTAACTCCGTTTGTTAAATATATGCATTTAAGTTTGATTTAAATATGTTTTTTAAGTCTGATATCTTAGTATTAATTACTTTTCTTTTTGTTAGTATTTTAATCGGTTATGTTTTTGTTTTTTTTGTAAGTGGGTTTTTTTCTCACATATATTAATATAACTTTATTAATTCTTCACTCTTTATTTTGGGGGGGAATGGGGGGGTTGGACTAATTTGAGTTGGGTTATTAATGTGTAATAATTATTGGGGAGGGTATAGTTTATTTAGATTACTGATACTGTATTGTAATTTTATTATTTTGTTCTTAATTTTTTTTAAATGTAATCCTATATGTTATTCATGTTATAAAGTCTTAAAGTTTAAAAAAAAGAGTTGTGGGCCCAGCACAGACCCCTGCGACACCCTGCTCACGACCGATTGCCAACCAGAAACCACCCCTGTACCCAACTCTCTGCTTTCTATTGGCGAACCATTTCTCCATCCCTGCTCATTCATCTTCCCCAACCTTGCATCCTTATCTTCTGGACACATTATCAAGTGCCTTCTGGAAATCCTTGTAAACCATGTCCACCTGCTCCCTTCTATCTACCCCTCATTATATCCTCAGAGAACTCCAGTAAGTTGATCAAACAGAACCCTCCTTTGCTGAGTCCACACTGCGTCTGCCTGATGGATCCATTTTGCTCCAGATGTTTCGCTGTTTCTTCTTTAATGATAGAGTCAAACATTTTTCCACCCCCAGATGTTAAACTAACTGGTCTGTAGTTCCCTGCCTTTTGCCTACATCTTTGTTAGAACAGTGGCATTACATTCGCCATCTTTCAATCCACCAGGACCAGCCCAGATTCAGAGAATTTTGGGAAATTATCACTAAAGCCTCGACTCAACTTGTGTCATTACGTTCAATTCTCTGGGATGCATTCGATCAGGACCAGGGGACTTGTCTATCTTCACACCCTCAGGTTTACTCAGCACTTCCTCTCTAGTGAAAGCGATTATACCCAGGACCTCCCCTCCCTTCACATCCAGAACATCTGCCTTTGACATGTTCGACGAGTCCTCCACCGGAAAGACCGACACAAAATAGTCATTCAAAGCCTCAGCCGTTTCCTCATTTCCCAATATCAATCCCCCCCTTCTCATTCTCCAAGGAACCAAACTTCACCATCACCACCTTTAGTGTTTTATAGCTAGAAAAGCTTTTCCTGTCCGTTTTGATAATTTGTGCTCATTTTTCTCGTCTGCCTTCCCTCTATTGCTCGCTTCATGGTTCTTTGATACTTCTTAAAGGTTTCCCCATCTCCTGGTTTCCCACTGCTCTTGGCGACCTTCCTGGAGCTGCCAGAATTGCTGTAACAGCAATGATGCCGGTGGTGCGGACCCAGAGAGAGCGGTGACCAGAGACACAGAGACATAGCGCTCCTCTGCAGGGTTGAACGGCCCAGTTCCAGTGCCGATGACTCCATACAGGATTTAAATGGCCTGTTAAAGGAGCCAACAGTGTTTTTATTTAAATACCTGAAACTGCGGAACCTATGCAGCCAGTAGTCTTGAGGGTTCGTACACTCCAGGGGAGCAGTAGACTGGCGTGGGGCCCCAGTAATGCAGATGACACCACCCCCCCCCCCCCCCACTGTTGACAAGGAGAAGCAGAGGAGATGATTCCACAGGATGGTGACTACGAGCTGCAAGTCATGGCTCTGTGAGAGCTGCTGGAATGAACACAGGGAGGGATATGCAGATCATGCATAGGTGAAATTGATCCCCAACCCTCTTCTCATCCTTGTCCCAGTGAACACAAATTGATTCCTCTCAGTTTCCAGGCCGTGCCAAGATGATGGCCTGCCATCCACCCAGTCTGCATCTCCAGCTGTTCTCTTCTGTGGCAACCTCTCATTAATCTTGTGACACAGAATGTGTCATGATTGCGTTTTCAGAGCAGGTGGAAGGCCACACTGCAGGAAGACTGCAGATCATGTGGGCCAGTGTAAGCCCTGTCACACAACAGGAGGAAGAGGGGCACATGGACAGGAAAGGGGCACGCAGCAGAAGGATCTTCACGGAGTGGGTGATAGGGATATGCTGAGAAGGGGATCGATGGTCCTGGGGTGTGGGTCAAGTAAACAACTCTGCCAGTCAGGAAGTGTACGTTGTTGCGTTTTATTGTAAATCTCTGCAATCATACAGCACAGTGCTGACATATGCAGAGACTGTACCACATTGACAGGAGACAATTGTTCTCAGGGTGAACAGGAAGAACAAGAGGGTGGGGGGGGGGGGCGGTGTGGTGATGGTGCATGTGGCCAGGACCAGGTACTCACTACAGCAGGCATAAAGGCAGCTACTGACTGAGTGACCCTGGACTTCGTAAAACTCACCGCTGGACCCTGCTGGCCCAAGTCCAAACATCAGCCCACCTGGAGAACGAGATGGCAGGAATCCTGAGGTGGAGGGTCTGCTCCTGTCCATCACTAACCCCCACACTGTCCCGTCCATCACCGAACCCAGCCCCCTCCTGACCCTTGCCCATCACTGACCCACCACCCCCTCTTATCTCGTCCATCACTGACCTTCACCCTCTCCTGTCATAACCATCTCTGAACCCCATTCCCTCCTGTCCCAATTCCAACACTGACCCTCTTCCACACCTGTCCTGTTGAACAAGCCTCCCACCCCTTCCTGACCTGTGTCCATCACTGACCTTCACCCCTCCCATGTCCATCACTGACGCCCACTTGTGTCCCATGTTCTTCACTGACTGACCCTCACCACCTTTCCAGTCCATCACTGATCCCTACCCACTCCCATCACCAATCCTCTCCTTCTCCTATCCCATATCCACTACTGGCTGACACCCCCATTTCCTTTCATGTCCATCACTGACTCCCTTCCCCTCCTGTCTGGTGTCCATCACTGACCCAACCCCCTCCTCTCCTGTCCATCACTGACTCCATTCCCCTCCTGTCCGGTGTCCATCACTGACTCCCTTCCCCTCCTGACCGGTGTCCATCACTGACCCAACCCCCTCCTCTCCTGTCCATCACTGACTCCCTTCCCCTCCTGTCCGGTGTCCATCACTGACTCCCTTCCCCTCCTGTCCGGTGTCCATCACTGACCCAACCCCCTCCTCTCCTGTCCATCACTGACTCCCTTCCCCTCCTGTCCAGTGTCCATCACTGACTCCCTTCCCCTCCTGTCCAGTGTCCATCACTGACCCAACCCCCTCCTCTCCTGTCCATCACTGACTCCCTTCCCCTCCTGTCCAGTGTCAATCACTGACTCCCTTCCCCTCCTGTCCGGTGTCCATCACTGACTCCCTTCCCCTCCTGTCCGGTGTCCATCACTGACTCCCTTCCCCTCCTGTCCGGTGTCCATCACTGACCCAACCCCCTCCTCTCCTGTCCATCACTGACTCCCTTCCCCTCCTGTCCGGTGTCCATCACTGACTCCCTTCCCCTCCTGTCCGGTGTCCATCACTGACTCCCTTCCCCTCCTGTCCGGTGTCCATCACTGACCCAACCCCCTCCTCTCCTGTCCATCACTGACTCCCTTCCCCTCCTGTCCGGTGTCCATCACTGACTCCCTTCCCCTCCTGTCCGGTGTCCATCACTGACCCAACCCCCTCCTCTCCTGTCCATCACTGACTCCCTTCCCCTCCTGTCCAGTGTCCATCACTGACTCCCTTCCCCTCCTGTCCGGTGTCCATCACTGACCCAACCCCCTCCTCTCCTGTCCATCACTGACTCCCTTCCCCTCCTGTCTGGTGTCCATCACTGACCCAACCCCCTCCTCTCCTGTTCATCACTGACTCCCTTCCCCTCCTGTCCGGTGTCCATCACAGACCCAACCCCCTCCTCTCCTGTCCATCACTGACTCCCTTCCCCTCCTGTCCGGTGTCCATCACTGACTCCCTTCCCCTCCTGTCTGGTGTCCATCACTGACCCAACCCCCTCCTCTCCTGTCCACCACTGACTCCCTTCCCCCCCTGTCTGGTGTCCATCACTGACTCCCTTCCCCTCCTGTCCGGTGTCCATCACTGACCCAAACCCCTCCTCTCCTGTCCATCACTGACTCCCTTCCCCTCCTGTCTGGTGTCCATCACTGACCCAACCCCCTCCTCTCCTGTCCACCATTGACTCCCTTCCCCTCCTGTCTGGTGTCCATCACTGACTCCCTTCCCCTCCTGTCCGGTGTCCATCACTGACTCCCTTCCCCTCCTGTCCGGTGACAATCACTGACCCAACCCCCTCCTCTCCTGTCCATCACTGACTCCCTTCCCCTCCTGTCTGGTGTCCATCACTGACCCAACCCCCTCCTCTCCTGTCCACCACTGACTCCCTTCCTTCCCTGTGAAGTCCATCACTGACTCCCTTCCCCTCCTGTGTGGTGTCCATCACTGACTCCCTTCCCCTCCTGTCCGGTGTCCATCACTGACCCAACCCCCTCCTCTCCTGTCCATCACTGACTCCCTTCCCCTCCTGTCTGGTGTCCATCACTGACCCAACCCCCTCCTCTCCTGTCCACCACTGACCCCCACCCCCTCCTGACCCATTTCCACCACTGACTGACCCATACCCCCTGCTGTCCGGTGTCCACCATTGACTGACCTGTTTGCCCTCTCCTGCCGACCCCCATCTGCCCTGTCCGCATCCTGTCCTGCATTGGACACGCAGTGCCAGTGTTGCTGTGACCAAGCCCAGCTACTGTTTTCTATGCCCTTGGTTTGCCTGTGGAGGCTGCGCAGGTTTTCCAGGCCACTTTGACTGATCACTCCATAGGTCTGAGAGTAGCTGCCCCAAGCAGCTTTAGGATTCCCTGCCCCCTCCACATTTGCTGACATCTGGAACATCTTCTTCACGGGGCGACTCTCTCGGATTTGCAACTGAGGCCTTGGGTTCTGCACAACAGAGCATGAAGATAATCAGCAGGCCAGCTGGGGACTTGCTTCTATCGTTCCTTAGCCCATTTCCCCGCCTGGCCCGGCAGCAAATTTGCATCACCACAAACATCTTCTCTGTACATTACAAAAAGCAAGTTTTCCACTACCAAACCCTGAGGTACCATCCTCACCACAGTTGACCTGACTGGAAATCTGCACTCCACCCCCACTCTCTGACTGTCATCACTGAGTCAATTGGTATCCAGTCAGCTTGTTGATGTGCCCTAACCTTTCTCACAAACCTACAATGTGGGATTTCATCAGATAATTGACTGACATCTAACATGTAGCAGGATATTCAAGACATAACTGATCTGTTAACCCTGTGCATCAACAACAATGTCGCTTCGCTTCCTGACAGGTTGAAAACCTCAATGCACACTTTGATGAACACAATCCAAGGTGACAGCAATGGGCAGCCCTGCCTCCCTGTGAAGAATGGGCAGCCCTGCCTCCCTGTGAAGAATGGGCAGCCCTGCCTCCCTGTGAAGAATGGGCAGCCCTGCCTCCCTGTGAAGAATGGGCAGCCCTGCCTCCCTGTGAAGAATGGGCAGCCCTGCCTCCCTGTGAAGAATGGGCAGCCCTGCCTCCCTGTGAAGAATGGGCAGCCCTGCCTCCCTGTGAAGAATGGGCAGCCCTGCCTCCCTGTGAAGAATGGGCAGCCCTGCCTCCCTGTGAAGAATGGGCAGCCCTGCCTCCCTGTGAAGAATGGGCAGCCCTGCCTCCCTGTGAAGAATGGGCAGCCCTCCCTCCTCACGGCTGAGGTGAAGAGGATCTGTTCCAGTGTGAACCCAGAGAACTGTAGTGAGGTCTTTGACAGGGTCTCGTTTGGCAGGTTAGCCAGAAAGGTTCAGTCACTTGTTATTCATGGTGGTGTAGTAAATTGGATTAGACATTAAACAAGAGAAATCAGAATGGTAGTAGAGGATTCTCTGTCTGACTGGAGGCCTGTGTCGAGTGGTGTGCCTCAGGGATCAGTGCTGGGACCCTTTTTGTTTGTTGTCTATATCAATAGATAATGTGGTAAAAAGGATCAGGAAGTTTGCAGATGACGCTAAGATTGGAGACATTGTGGACAGTGAAGAAGGTTTTCAAAGTTTGCAGAGGGATCTGGACCAGTTGGCAAAATGGGCTGAAAAATGGCCGATGGAATTTAATGCAGACAAGGGTGAGGTGTTGCATTTTGGAAGGGCAAACCAAGAAAGGACGTACACGGTGAATGGTCGGGCACTGAGGAGTGGGGTAGAACTGAAGGATCTGGGAATAGCATACAAGGGAGAATAATGGTTTGGAACAGGCTAGAAGGGCCTGTTTCCGTGCAGGAGTAGTCTGTGATTCTATCATTCTTAAGTCAAGTTTATTGTCATCTGATTGTGCAGTCCAACCCGATGAAACAGTGTTCGCCGGTCCTCAGTACAAAAACATGCAAACAGACAAGATGTAGGGGATTAGGGGATATGGGGAGAAGGCAGGTAGGTGGAGTTAGGTCATAAATTAGATCAGCCATGATCTAAATGGCTCAATGGGCCATTTTTGGCCTACTCCTGTTCCTACTTCCCATGTAACACATATACAGATAAATAATACATATGTAGGACAAGTACTATATCTACAAAAATAACTAATCCCATCTGCCTTGTTCTGCACTATTCACCAGTTGATCAATATAATTTTATGGCGTCAACAATACTGTCAATCTTTGCAGCATCTGTAATTTACAATGTTCATGCCTGAGTCTTTAGGGCATAATACAACCAGCAAAGGTGCCAGCTCCAATCCCTGTCATACACCGCTGCTCACAAACTTCATCCCTACCATCACCTCCCACAGGGCACCATAACCAGTGCTTGGTACAAGTGCTACACGAGGTCCCACTCTTGGACTCCGTGAAGCTCCCGGCGCAGGACGGCAGACTTCGGAGCTGCAGAGGGTTGAGATGGGTGGAAATGTTCTGTTACTCACCAGCAGTGCAGAGGATACAGCCATCCCCAATCCTTCTTGCACAGGTTCCTTCTTGGTAAGGACATTGGCGGCAGTTGTATGATGGTGGTGGGCTGTGGTGTATACCCTGGAGACAGCAACTGATGTGGTTCCAAGCGGATAGGGGTTTGAGGAACCCTGTGGTGCCTGACATGTAGAAACAGAGGAGCATGCACAGGCAGACATCACAGGGCAATGGCAGAGCAAAGGGGAGTGGGTGGGACAGAACAAGGGGGGGGGGAGAGAGGACAAGAGGATAGGGAGGGGGAGAAGGGGATGAGGACAGGAGGATGGAGAGAGGGGGTGGGGATGCGAATGGGGGGGAGGGGTGAGAGGCCAAAGAGGAGGGGAGAGGGGGCGAGGGGAAAGGGGTGAGAACAGGAGGAGTGGAGAGGGGTGGAGGAGAAGGCAAGAGGAGGAGAGGGGTGGAGAAGGTGAGAGGAGGGAGGGGATGGAGGGGGAGAAATGGCTAGCAGAAGAGGAGAGGAGAGGGACAAGGGGAGGAGGCCGAGGGGGGCAAGGACAGGAGGAGGGGAGAGGGGGAGTGGGGAGAAGGGGGAGAGGGAGCGAAGGATGGTAGGAAGGGGAGGAGGGGCAAGGGGAGGAGGAGGGGGTGAGGATGGAAGGAGGGGGTGAGGATGGAAGGAGTGGGAGAGGGGAACGTGAGGAGAGAGGGGGAGGCTACAGTGAGGGGTTTGTGAGAGGAGGGTAGTGGGAGGTGACTATGGGGTTAGGGAACAGTGAAGGGGAGGGGTGAATGAGGGGGAAGGACTGTGAGGGGGAGGGTGATGGGCAGGGGATGGTGAGGGGGAGGAGAAGATGGTAAGGGGATTGTGAGGGGGAGGAGACGGTGAGAGGGAGGGGACAGTGAGGGGGAGGGGGCTTTGCAGAGTGGTCTGTGCCCATCCCCCTCCAACTATACTCACGGCTGCAGCCCTCTGCCCATCAGGTGTGGGGTGGTGCTGTGTCCTGCACTGTGCATCGCCTGCATTGTTCAGTGCTGATGCCTGCTGAAGGTGTGCTGAACTCAAACTATCACCCTGTCTCCTTCCAAATACGTGTTCTGCAGGGAGGGAGAGAGAGGGAGGCAGTGGGGTAGTGGATGAAGGGGAAGCAGGGGGTGGGTGGGAGATAGGGTGAATCCAGGGGGAGAGGGGGCATGGTGATCGTGGGGGAGAGAGATCAACATTGGGAAGAGGGGGTTAACAGGGTAGAGAGGGGGTATGTGAGAGAGAGAGTGTTAATGTGGGGGAGAGGGTGAATGTGGGGAGAGGGAAAGATGGTGAACATAGGGGAGAAGGGTCCGTTTCTGTTGTGTGGTGTTCTCAGTGGTTGAAGGACAGAGGGATATGCCAAAGTAGAGGTGTTGCCAAGCATTCTTAACCAAGAAATTAGCAGGTTTGTCCCGGGTCAGGTTCCAAGAACTTGAAGCTATCTACTCTTTCCAATTCAGCACCATTAGTGTGGATAGGGGTGTGGACTCTGCCCCCTCTCCTGGAACAATGATCACCTCCTTCATCTTATTGATGTTGAGAGGTTGTAATCTTGGCATCAAGCCACTAAATTTAGATAGTAACATGCTCTTTCGGCCCATGAGTCCGTGCTGCCCAATTTACACACAATTAACCTACACCACTGGTACGTGGCAGGAAACCAAAGCCCCCAGGGAATCCCCTACAGACACGGGGAGAACGTACAAGCTCCTTACAGAGAGTGAAGGATTAGAACCCTGGACCCAATCACTGGCACTGTCCCAGTGTTGCGCTAACTGCTACATCAACTGTGCCACCCACTAGTCTTTCACTTTCCTGTATTGCATCTCATTGTTATTTGGTTCCAGGACCGTGACTGTGGTATCAGTGGCAAACAAGATGAAGTGGGAAGAGTATTTCGCTGTACAGTCATGTGATGCAGTTGGGGACTGAGACCACATCCTTGAGGAGTGCCAGTGTTTATGTGAAAGATGTTATCCATCTTCACTGACTTTCGTCTGTTAGACAGGAAGTCACTGATGTCATTGCAAAGGGGCACTGATGCCTCGATCATCGTTTGGGAAGGAGTAGTTGATGAACTGCTGTTTAACATCAATGCCCTTGGTGTTCTTGAGATGAGTGGAGAGTTAGAGAATGGAGTCTGCCGTATCTACTGCTCCCTTCAAAATGTTCAACACCTTTCCTTCAACGACCTTTAAGGAAGAGAGACTTGAGGACTCACCATCTTCTGAAAGAATACACTTTGTGTGCTTGTAGAATAGAATGAGTTGAGATAAAGTTCTGAATCAAGCAAACAAGAGGCTGCAGATGCGATTAAACAAAAAGGAGGCACTGGGGTTGAATGCAATACACAAATGAGCTGGAGAAACTCAGCAATGGCCCTTTATCACAGTAAGAAGCAGACAGGTGTTTGCATAAAAAGTTTGGGGGGGAGCAAGGGAGGAAGTGGCCTCCCCAACATGATCCCACCACCAGACACATCTTCCCCTCCCTCTCTGCCTTCCGCAGGGACCGCTCCCACCGGGACTCCGTCGTCTACTCATTCCTTCTCATTAATTGCCCCCTTAGTACCTACCTGTGTGACCCCAAGAAATGCGTCACTTGCATTCACCCCTCCTCCCTCACCAATATTTGAGCCATAAACAGTCTTTCCAAGTGAAGCAACATTTCATCCGGTACTCCCATTGTGGTCTCCTCTACATCAGAGACACTGGGAAATTGTTTCGTTGAGCATCTTGGCTCTGTCCGCTGCAACAGCAAGTGGCCACCCACTCTAATTCCACACACTATTCCCACACCGACATGTCTGTCCATGGTCTGTCAAACCAAAGCTACCCATAAATTGGATGAGCACCTACTATTCGGTCTGGTCACTCTTCAACCAGACATCATTAACATCGACCTCCAATTTCCATTAAACCTCTCTACCAAGTCTCTCTTTCCCTACCCCAGTCTCCTTACCTCCAACTCCCTACCCTTTCCCTCTCCAATCAGAGCTACCTCCTCCCACATTTCTCAATGTTTATCTCATCCCACCCGTATCCACTTCTGACCTGTTAGCGTGTTCTCTTCCGCCCCAAAACCACCCACCCTCCCTCCCCACCCCCATTTTTTGTTAATCCCCTATCCAAAGCCAAAGCCTGAAATGTTAGAACATAGAACACTGCACAGTACCTGGCCTTCAGTCCTTGATGTTGTGCCGACCTATATAGACGTACTCAAAAAGGAACCCTTCCCTCCCTCACACCCATAACCCTTGCATCCATGTACCTAAAAGTCTTATAAATGTCCCTAATGTTCCAGGCGCTAACACCACCCCTGGAATTCCAGGTGCCCACCACTCTGTGTTAACAACTTGTCTCTGACTTTCCTCCCTTCACCTTGTACAGATGACCTCTGAAGTTTGCTACTCTCACCTGGGGAAAAAAGTACTGGCTCTCAACCCTATCTATGCCGCTCATGAACATTGGTTACCTTTTATTTCCTGTAGATGTTTTGTGACCTGCTGAGGTTCTCCAGCACATTTGTAGACTACAGATGCTGAAAGCTGAAGCTAAACACAAACTCAGATGCTGCTCGACTGAGTGAGTTCCTGCAGAGTTTGAGGTGACATCTGAATTAGCTGGGCTGAAACATACACTACCTGCCAGGAAATGATTCAGCAGAGGCTCACTGAGCTCAGGGCAGAGTCTGACAGGAAAACATCGATTGGGAGCAGATGCTTGTGGTCTCCAGAGAACTCCAAACATTGATAACTCTCTGAGAGAAGAATTTAGGAGCGGCACGGTTAGCACAACGCTGTTATAGCACCAGGAACCGGGATCGGGGTTTGAATCCAACGCTGTCTGTAAGGAATTTGTATGTTTTTACAGTGTCTGTGTGGGTTTTCCCTGGGTGCTCCAGTTTCCTCCCACCCTTCAAAGCATACCGGGGGTTGGAGGCCAATCGGGTGCAAATGGGCAGCAGGGGCTCGTGGGCTGAAAAGGCCCGTTTCTGAATTGTATGTCTAAACTTTCAACCAAAAATATTTCGAACGGTACAGGACAAGAGCAGGCCCTTCAGCCACGTGTCTGTGACAAGCATGAGGTCCAAATTAAACAACATCTCTGGTGCTTGGACCTGATAGATATCCCTGGATCCCTTTCATATCCACGTGCTCATCTAGACGTCTCTTAAATGTTACTCGTGTAGCTGTTTCCATCACTACACCCGACAGGAAGTTCCAGGCATCCACCACTCTCTGTGTAAAAATATTTACCTACACATCTCCATTAAGATGTGGTCTACATGGATTTTAGGAAGGCATTTGACAAGGTCCACCATGAGAGACTCATCCAGAAAGTCATGGGGGATGGGATGACCGTGAATTAAATATTGGCTTGCAGGTAGAAAGCAAAGCAGTAGTGGAAGGAAACTATTCTGCCTGGAGGACGGTGACTAGTGGAGGGGTCACAGGGATCTGTTCTGGGACCCCTGCTCTTTGTGATTTTTATAAATGACCAGGATGAAGAGGCAGAAGGATGGGTGAGTACGTTTGCGGATGACACGAAGCTTGGAGGAGTTGTGGATGGAGCTGAAGATTGGGGAGAAAAGTGGCAGATGGAGTTCAATCCAGATAAATGTGAGGTGATGCATTTTGGACGGACAAACCAGACGGCTGAGGACAGGAGTAATGGTCGGTTACTTAAGAGTGTGGATGAACAGAGGGACCTTGGGGTCCAAATCCATACATCCCTCAAGGTCACCGCACAGGGTGATAGGATAGTTAAAATGGGATGTTTGGCTTCATTAATGGGGGAATTGAGTTCAGGAGGAGAGAGGTGACGTTGCAACTCTACAAATCATTGGTGAGACCACACTTGGAGTTTTGGGAGTTCAGTTCTGGCCACCTCATTACAGGAAAGATGTGGAAGCTGTGGAGAGGGTGCAGAGGAGATTTATTAAGATGTTGCCTGGATTGGAAAATTAGTCTTATGAGGCAAGATAGCAGAGCTGGGACTTTTCTCATTGGAGCGTAGAGGATAAGAGAAGACTTGATAGAGACTGACAAGGTTATGAGACACAGATAGGCTGGACAGCCAGCATCTTTTTCACAGGGCAGGATCAGCAAACACCAGAGGAGATGGGTACAAAGTGAAGGGAGGAAAGTTTAAGGGAGTACATTTTCTTATACAGAGAATGCTTTGGAGGAATGATGGTGGAGTCTGAAACATTAAGGGAATTTTCGAAACTTAGACAGACACATTGATGGAAGTAAAATAGAGGGTTACAGGGTAGGGAGGGTTTAGTGCTTTTTTTAAAAGGAATATATGGGTCAGTACAACATCGAGGGCTGAAGGGCCTGGACTGCAGCATTCTATGTTAAACTTTTCCCCACTCACCTTAAACATACATCCCCTGATGACAATTTTCCCCTGGAGAAAAGATTCTGGCTCTCATGATATTATACACCTCTCTCAGGACTCCCCTCAGCTTCCAACACGCCAGAGAAAACAACTCAAGACTTGTCCCATCTCCCTATAACTCATAGCCTCAAAACTGGCCTCTTCCGCATTCTTTCCAAAGCCTCACATCCTTCCTGTAATGGGGCAACGAATTCCAAGTGGAGCCCAACCAAAGTCTTGTGCAGTCAAAGTCCTTCCAACTCCTTCTAAAGAAGTTAAAATTTCTAAAGGGCTAAAACTATCCCCCAGCATTGTCTGGGAATTTCTATACACAGAGTAGTGAGTGTGGAACGAGCTACCAGCTGAAGTGGTGAAATGCAGGCTCGATTTTGACATTTAAGAAAAATTGGATAGGTACATGGATGGGAGAGGTATGAAGGGCTCTGGTCTAGGTGCAGGTCAGTGGGACGAGGCAGAAAAATATTTTTAAATTTAGATGGACAGCACAGATACGGCCACAAGCCCAATTGACCTTGCACTCTACATTTTGAAGGGAGGAGTATACATATATTTCAAATACAATGGTGCTCCCTAGGGTTAAGGCAGAGGGAGCACAGTTCTTGTTCCATCCTTGATAGTGGCACTAATCAGGTGGAGGTGATGGTGTTGCAAAAATAAAGAGAAGAAATGGTGAGAGGTTCAGACAGTGGTGGAGTGGAGATATGGAATGGCAGGTTGTGAAGCCAGAGCATAAGGAACAGCAGAGATGTGGTACTAGATCCCAGTACTCACTTGGAGGGGCTGCATACGTTAACGGGCTGTGAGTTATTGGATTATATGAGGTGACGTTTGTCGTGGAATGGCTGAAAACCACCTCATCGTTGGCAGGTCCCTCTGTGACATCCACTGTTGGCATCCTGGGACTGGGTGAAGTTGTACTTCTTGGCTCTGGGCTCGTAGGTGACTTTAATGGCGGCGCTTCTGTCATCATTTGCCGCTGCCAGCGAACATTTGTCTTTCTATCCAGGATCATCTGACCAGTGGGAGTGGAAGGGGAGCCGAGGAGTGGGGGAGATGGAGAAAATATCACCAAATGTACAATCCCCTGTTACCTTCCCACATTTTCAGCCAGTGATCCTCTGCCCAGAATCTCAACACCCACTGTGGACTACCTACACTCCCCATTGCCACTCACCATCCAACCCCACTATCCCATGCACTCCCACTGCCCCAATATCCCAATCACCACCCCCATCCCCAATTTCCCATTGATCCCCAGTGCACCAAATCCCTATGGAAAAACAATGCCTCATATATGCTCCACTACCCCAATACCCCATTGATTCCCCTCTACCTCAATTCCCCAAGGACTCACCTGCCTCAATGGCTCATGGACCACCCCCTGCCCCAATACCCCCATGAAACCTGATGCTCCAATAATCCATGGAACTCCCACTATCCCAATAACCCATGGACCCCCACTGCCGCAAAACTGCATGGATCTCCCACTGCCCCAATACCCCATGGACCCTGATTGCCCCAATATCCCTTGGACCCTGACTGCCCTAATACCCCATGGATCCCCTTTTCCCCAATACTCCATGGATCCCCTCTGCCCAAATATTCCATGGACCTCCAACTGCCCCAATACCCCATGGACTCCAATTGCCCCAATACTCCATAAACCCCAATGCCCCAATCCCCTATGACTCCCACTGCCCCAATACCCCATGGATCCCAACTGCCCAATATCCTATGATCCCCACTGGCCCAATACCCCATGGACAACCCTTCCCACTGCCCCAATGCTCCATTGACCCACACTGCCCCTATAGATAGATAGATAACCTTTATTGTCACTGCTCTATTGAGGCAGCAAGATCTGTAAAAATCCTCCAAAGAGGGCAGTGCGCAGCCTGTAATCTGGGTCCCTCTTGTCTGTGGCTGGCAAACCACATCGGAATGCAGTGGGTTAGCACACACTCGATGGAGCAGCGATAAAAGAACACCAGCAGCTTGACCTTCTTAAGAATCCTCATTGCTGTGCCTTTTAAACTATTGCGATTGTATTAGTAGTCCAGAGAGATCTTCAGCAAAGTGCGTACCCAGAAACCTGGAAGCAGTGACCGTTTCCACACAGTCCCCAAAGATGTATAATAGGTCTGGAACTGTAGGGTCCTTCCTGAAGTTTATTATGTTCTTTTGTTTTTGAGGCGTTCAAGACGAGAGTGTTTTCTGAACACCACACTGTCAGTCTTTGGACTCATCCCTGGCGGCTGTCTCGTCTCCTCTTGAAACAAGTCCAGTCACAGTTGTCCACAAACTTGTTGATGATGTGGGTAGAATATATGGAGGCACAATCATAGATATTTATGAGAGGTTGGGACTCAATACACAGCCTTGTTGGGAGCCAGTATTGAATATAAGGGTAGAGAAGAGGTGAGTACCAATTTTAACTATCTGGGGGAAGTTTGTTAGAAAGTCCTTAATCCAGAGACAAATAGATTTGGAAAACCTAATTACACAGTTTTCTAACTACACTGCTCAGGATGACGGTATTAAAGGCAGAACAGAAGTCTATAAAAAGCTTCCTCACATAGCTCCCCTGGGGTTCAAAGTGGGTCAGTATAGTGTGAAAAGCAGTGGCGATGGCATCCACTATAGGCAAACTGATAGGAATCAAAGGTGGGTGGGAGGCTGGCTTTTCTGTGTTGCAAGACCAGCCTCTCGAAGCAGTGTAAGGGTCACCGGACGGTAATCACTGAGGCTGCTGAGGACATTCTTCTTCGACAGTGGGATGATGCTGGCAGATTTCAGGCAGGGTGGGATGATGGATTCAGACAGGTTGAAGATCTTTGTGACCTTGAAGAGCTGGTGGACACATTCCTTCAGCACCCTTCCTGTCACACCATCAGAGCTAGCACCTTAATTAGATTCACCATCCTGAGCACTGTCTCACATCATACTTCTGCACAGTGTTGGATGCTGAGGAGGGGTTGTGTTCATTTCCGCTGCCTTCACCTCAAATTGAGCAAAGAAATGATTAAGGACCTTGGCCAGGGGTGATACCCTTGGTGGTTTTGTAATTGGTGAAATGTTGGATGCCCTGCCACACTCGCCGTTGGTCGTTATTGATAAAGTGCTCCTCAATTTTCTTTTTATAAGCCACTTTAGCATCCTTGATGCCTCCCTTCAGGTTGGCTCTAGCAGTACAATATAGTGCTCTATCGCCAGACCTGAAGGCAGTGTTATGATCCTTGAGAAGAGTTTTGACCTCCTTTGTCATCCAGGGCTTCTGGTTGGAATATACCTGAATATGCCTGTCAACAGTTCTGTATATAGGTAAAACACAGGATTCTGTTGACATCGTGGTGAAGTGAAAAAACACACAAATGCTGGAAAAACTCAGCAGGTCAAACAGTGCCTTATGCAGCGACGGTAAGGATACATCACCAACCATTTTGGTTTCTCCACCAGCTCTTATGTGTTTTTTTCAGTGTTGTATATAACAGAGTACAGCTGATGTATACACCTCCAAATCCTGGTCTTCAAAAATGTCCCAGTTAGTCCTTTCAAAGCAATACTGTAGCTGCAAGGAACCTCCTTCCCATGTCTTAACAGTCCTTATATTGAGTTGAGCTTTCCTTCTAAGGGGAGTGTATGATGGGATTACGGATATAGTTAAGTGATCTGACTGGCCCAGCTGTGGTAGCAGTATTAACCCTGGTAGCATATTTAATATGCTGTTCAGATTTCAGGACGACTGCCTTTAAATCTCCATCTATAATGTGGCTGCTATGGGGTAGGAGATCTGTTGAGAGGACAGCCTAAAGCTATGCTCAGTAGCATTCAGAGGAATGTAAACAGACTCTTGTGGAAGGATGACACGCAAATTCGTGAAGCGTTCCAAATTTTTTTAGAGTTCGTTAAATGTGTTCAGGATTGTTTTCTAAATCAGTTAGTAGAAGAACTGACTCGGGATGGTGTAATACTGGATCTCCTGTTAGGGAACGAGCTAGGTCAGGTAGCGGACATTAATGTTGGAGAACCAATTGGGTCTAGTGATCATAACTCTGTTAGTTTTAAGGTAGTTTTAAGGAAGAGCAAGGAGGGGCCTAAAGTTGAGGTTATGGATTGGAGAAGAGCAAATTTCGTAGGAATAAGAAGGGATTTGGGGAGTATTGAGTGGGACAGGATATTTTCAGGTAAGGATGTTAATGAAAAATGGAGAATATTCAAAAAAGAAATTTTGAGGGTACAGAGTCGTTATGTCCCAGTGAGGATCAAAGGAAAGGCTGGAAGTCATAGGGAGGCTTGGTTTTCGAGGAATATTGGAAATTTGGTTAGGAGAAAGGTGTACAAGAGGTATAAAGAGCAGGGAGCTGAGAAGTTGAAGGAGGACGACAAGGAGTGTAGAAGGAATCTTAAGAAAAAAATTAGAAAGGCCAAAAAAAGGCATGAAGAGGCTTTGGCTGACAGAGTAAAAATAAATCCAAAGGGTTTCTATAAGTACATTAAAAGTAAAAGATTAGTGAGAGATAAAATTGGACCCCTTGTAGATAGCGAGGGTAGGCTGAGTGAGAAGTCTGAGGAAATGGGGAAATTTTGAATGATTTCTTTGCCTTGGTATTCACTAGGGAAAAAAATGTTGAACCAGTTGAAGTAAAGAAAAATAGTGGGGAGGTCATGAAGCATATAAGGATAACTGAGGAGGTAGTGATGGCTGTGTTAAAAAAGATAAAGGTGGATAAATCTCCCGGACCGGACAAAATATTCCCTAGGACACTCAGGGAGGCTAGTGGACAGTTAGTGGGGCCATTAACAGAGATATTTAGGATGTCGCTGGCCACAGGGGTGGTACCAAAGGATTGGAGGGTGGCGCATGTGGTTCCTCTGTTTAAGAAAGGGTCCAAATGCAAACCTGGGAATTATAGGCCTGTAAGTCTGACGTCTGTGGTGGGCAAGTTGATGGAAAGTGTTCTGAGGGATGGTATTTACAAATTTTTGGAGGTACAGGGATTGATAGGGAGTAATCAGCATGGTTTTGTCAGGGGTAGATCATGCTTGACAAACCTAATTGAGTTCTTCAAGGGGGTTACAAAAAAGGTTGTTGAAGGGAAAGCTGTGGATGTTGTCTATTTGGACTTTAATAAAGCTTTTGACAAAGTTCCCCACAGGAGGTTAGGAAAAAAGGTGGAGGCATTAGGTATAGATAAGGAGGTAGTGAAATGGATTCAGCAGTGGTTTGATGGGAGGTATCAGAGAGTAGTGGTAGAAAATTGTTTGTCCAATTGGAGGCCGGTGACTAGTGGAGTTCCTCAGGGTTCGGACCTGGGTCCACTATTATTTGTTATATATATTAATGATCTGGATGTAGGGGTGGAGAATTGGATAAGCAAGTTTGCGGATGGCTCAAAGATTGGTGGTGTTGTGGACAGTGAGGAAGATTACCGTAGATTAAAAGGTGATTTAGGAAGGCTGGAGGTGTGGGCTGAGAAATGGCTGATGGAATTTAATACAGATAAATGTGAGGTGCTACATTTTGGAAAGGCAAATTTAAATAGGTCATATACATTGAATGGTAGACAATTGAGGAGTGCAGAGCAACAAAGGGATTTAGGAGTTATGGTAAATAGTACCCTCAAGGCTGATACTCAGGTAGATGGTGTGGTGAAGAAAGCATTTGGAATGTTGGCCTTCATAAATCGGAGTATTGAATTCAAGAGTAGGGAGGTTATGATGAAATTGTACAAGGCATTGGTGAGGCCAAATTTGGAGTACTGTGTACAGTTTTGGTCACCAAATTATAGGAAAGATATAAACAAAATAGAGAGAGTGCAGAGAAGGTTCACGAGAATGTTGACAGGATTTCAGGGTCTGAGTTCCAGGGAAAGGTTGTGCAGACTGGGGCTTTTTTCTCTGGAGCGTAGAAGATTGAGAAGAGACTTGATAGAGGTGTTTAAGATTTTAAAAGGGACAGACAGAGTAATTGTGGATAGGCTTTTTCAATTAAGAAAGGGGGAGATTCAAACTAGAGGACATGGTTTAAGATTGAAGGGGGAAAATGATAAGGGGAACATGAGGGGAAATTTCTTTACGCAGAGGGTGGTGGGGATATGGAATGAGCTTCCGGCAGACGTGGTCGAGGCGGGATCATTGGTTACATTTAAGGAAAGACTGGATCGTTACATGGATAGGAGGGGACTAGAGGGGTATGGACCGGGTGCTGGTCAGTGGGACTAGAGGGTGTGGATTTGCTACGGCATGGACTAGCAGGGCCGAACTGGCCTGTTTTGTGCAGTAAGTGGTTATATGGTTATATGGAAGGTAAATATGCCTTCATTTAAACCGGAATTACTCCAGCTCAGGAGAACAATAGACCCTTTCAAACTACCATGTAAAATGGGGTTAACTGGGCAATTTGGAAAGCTAGCATCCCAATTACATGGCAATTTGAAAGGGTCCAATCAGGTCAACCTAGTCAGAATTCAACCGGATCCCTGACCTACCTCAGAGGTGGTCAAAGAACCAGTAAAACTGACCCAGGCATCCTGCTCCAACGTTTGAAAGGGGAAATGGCCAACCTGATTACTCTGGTGACATCAGTGTTTGCGCACTGGCATCACAGGGAAACCCCTAGGTTGAGGTGCCGCTGCCACAATTATGGGGAGAGAGGTTGCTTCCGCGGTGGGGGGGGGGGGGGGGGGGGGGATGTGCCACTACTGCGAACACCACTCTGGTTTGCAGTGACGGCTCAATTCTGGAGCAGCTCATTGTGGCAGCCACCACCATCCCCCCTTTCGCGGCAGTGGGACGATACTGAGGTGGGGGGGGGGTGTGACTGACGGGTGGTTGTTGATTGACAGTGTGGGTGGCGACTGACGAGGGTGGTGACTGACTAGTAGGGGTGGTGGTGACTGTCAGCGGGGTGGGGTGTGGGGGCTATTGATGGCTGGTGGGGGAAAACTGATCGTGCGACACATCACTTACTGAGTCATCTTGGGGGTGGGATCCCCCTTAATTTAATGGATAGATCCCCCTGCAATTTGAAAGGGGCTAGAGATTGTCTATGATTTTCACATTCATAACCACCCCTCCTTTGTTTTTACCAGAGTCTTTATTTCTATCCCAGCAAAACGCCGTTTGGCCTGCTCATTCAATTGCTACACCTGGGATAAGTGGATGCAGCCGCATCTCCATTATTAATGGATTACAACAGTCCTCAAAGGAGTTTGTTGGCTGAAATCTGCAATTTAAACTCGTCCATTTTGTTGGTAACAGGTACAGCAGGGATAAGGAAAATACTGGATAGCAGTGGTTTGTAGGGTTGTCTCCTAAGCCTGTCTAGCATGCCAGACCTGCTTCCATTCTTCTGCTTCCTGTATCTCCTCTTCCTCTGACTCCTGCCGGACCTAACAACGAACCACAAAGGGCCCGATGTTCGGGCAATTTGCTTCAGCACTTTACGAGTACAGAAACACACCCACGATGGACCTCCTACGGTGTTAACTTAAATTCAAAAGATCCTGTCGATTGTAGATGGGGTTCGCATACCCCAACCAGACATTAACAAGCAAACGTATACACAAAAACATGCATAGAATGCACCGAAAGGAAGAGCATCAAGCTGCTGCGTCTATGTGTGCCACCATCAGTTTTGCAACTGTATAAGGTACTGGTGAGACCGCACCTGGAGTACTGTGTCCAATTCTGGTCTCCATATTTGAGGAAGGATATACTGGCTTTGGAGACAGTCCAGAGGAGGTTTACTAGGTTGATCCCTGGGATGAAGGGGTTGACTTATGATGAAAGATTAAATCATCTAGGATTGTATTCGCTCGAGTTCAGAAGAATGAGAGGAGATCTTATAGAAACATAGAGGATTATGAAGGGTATGGATAGGATAGATGTAGGAAGGTTTTTTGAGCTGGCCGGGGAAACTAAAACGAGAGGACACAGTCTCAAGATTCGGGGGAAGTCGATTTAGGACAGAGATGAGGAAAAATAGTTTTTCTCAGAGAGTAGTGAATGTTTGAAATTCTCTAACCAGGGAAGTGGTTGAGGCTGCCTCATTAAACATATTTAAAATTTGGTTAGATAAATTTTTACATGATAGAGGAATTAGGGGATATGGGGAGAAGGCAGGTAGGTGGAGGTAGGTCATAAATTAGATCAGCCATGATCATATTGAATGGTGGAGCAGGCTTGATGGGCCATTTTTGGCCTACTTCCTATGTTCCTATCCCTATGCACCCCCCACTGGCCCAAAACCCCATGGTCTCCCTCTGCCCCAATACTCCATGGACCCCCACTGTCCCAATACCTCATGGACCCCCACTGGCCCAATACTCCATGGACTACCACTGCCCCAATATCCCATGGACCTCCCACTGCCCAAATACCTCATGGACCCCCACTGCCTCAACACTCCATGGAATACCACTGCCCCAATACTCATGGACCCCCACTGACCCAATACCTCATGGACCCCATTGCCCCAATACTCCATGGACTTCCACTGCCCCAATACTCCATGGACCTTCCACTGCCCCAATACCCCATGGACCCCATTGCCCCAATACTCCATGGACTTCCTGATGTAATATTGTAATCATACCTTTTAAAAAATTTTTTTCTATTTTTCTTTAAATGTAATTCTTTATTGTATTCATGTTATAAAATTTTAATTAAAGTCTTCAAAAAAAAATACTCCATGGACTTCCACTGCCCCAATATCCTGTGGACCTCCCACTGCCCCAATATCCCATGGACCTCCCACTGCCCCAATACGTCATGGACCCCCGCTGCCCAATACCCCATGGACCCCACTGCCCCAATACCCCATGGCCTCCCACTGCCCCAATACCCTATGGACCCCCACTGCCCCAATACCCCATGGACTCCCACTGCCACAATACCCCGTGGACCTCCCACTGCCCCAATACCCCATGAACCTCCCACTGGCCCAATACCCCAAGGACCTCCCATTGGCCCAATCCTCAGGGATCTCCCACTGGCCCAGTCCCCAGGGATCTCCCACTGGCCCAATCCCCAGGGATCTCCCACTGGCCCAATATCCCATGGACTCCCTCTGCCCCAATATTCCATGGATCCCCTCTGTTCCAATACCCCATGGACTCCCACTGCTAAAATACCCCATTGACGCCCCCCCCACCACTGCCCTAATATGCCATGGACTCCACTGTTCCAAGTCCTCTTTTGACCTCCCACTGCTCTAATATCCATGGGCCACCACTGCCCGAATACCCATAAAAACATACAAGACCAAGGAGCAGAAATAGGCCATACAGTCCACTGAGTCTGCCCCACCATTCAATCATGAGCTGATCCATTCAGCCCCAATGCCCGACTTTCTCCCCATGTTATATGCCTTAGCTAATCAAAAACCGATCAATTTCTGCCTTAAATACACCCAATGACCCGGCCTCCACAAATGCCCATGGCAACAAATTCCACAGATTCACCACCCTCTGGCTGAAGAAATTCCTCCACATCTCTGTTTGAAGTGATCACCCTTCAATCCTGAAGTAGTGCCCTTTTGTCCTACACTCTCCCGCTGTGGGGAAATGACTTTTCTACATTTACTCTTTCCATGTCTTTCAACGTTCAAAATGTTTCAATGAGACACGCCTCCTAACTTGTCTAAATTCCAACAAGTACAAGCCAAGAGCTATTAAACGCTCCTCATATGATCATCTTTTCATTCCCAGAATCATCCTTGTGAACCTCCTCTGATCCTTCTCCAATGTCAGCACATCCTTTCTTAAATGAGGAGCCCAAAACTGCTCCAAGTGAGGTCTCACCCATGTCTTATAAACCCCCAACATCTCATCCCTGCTCTTAGATTCTATTCCTGTGGAAGTGAACGCCAACAGTGCATTTACCTTCTTCACCACCGACTCAACCTGCAAGTTTCCCTTCAGGCTCCTGCACAAGGAATCCCAGGTCCCTTTGCATCTGAGGATTTTCAACTTTCTCCCCTTATAGAAAATATTCTGCCTGTTTATTTTTCTACCCAAGTGCACGACCGTCCACTTTCCGACATTGTATTTCATTCACCACATCTCTGCCCATTCTCCTCATCTGTCCATGTCCTTCTGCAGCCTCCGTGTTTCCTCAACATGACCTGCTCCTCCACCTTCCTTCGTACCATCTGCAAACATGGCCACAAAGCCACTCATTCCAGAATCCAAATCATTAATGTACAACATATAAAGAAGTGGCCCCAACCCCGACCCCTGTGGACACCATCGGCAACTGGCAGCGACCAGAATATGATCCCTGTATTCCAACTCTAGGCCTCCTGCCCGTCAGCCAATGTTCTCCCCATGCGATGGCACTGCCCACCCCCACCCCTACTGCCCCAAACCCACAGACCCCTCTGCCCCAATCCCCTACCGACCCCTCACTGACCAATACCAGAGACCCCTGCTGCACTAGAGACTCCTATGTCCCAATACCAAAGGACCCCGCACTACCCAAATACCAGAGACCCCCTGCACCATGGACTCTCATTTCCCTAATACCTCAAGGAGTCCCCACCATCGCAATGCCACTAATGAAGTACCTGGTACAACTTGTTGCGATACTCAGCCACTGACAGCTGTGTGTTGTCATCCACGGGCAGGATGACATCGTAGTCCAGCCTGGGTTCCTTCGATGGGTTATGAAATCTGCATCAAATGCACATGATGGTCTGGATTAAATGTGCATTGACCAGGTACACAGCTCTCATCACGAATGGAGCACGAAGTCGTTTCAGAAAACTGCTGGTGTGGGGGGGGGGGGAGGTGGATGAGGGGAATACCATCTCCAGGGATATGGGTAGACAGGTCAGCAACTGTCTGTTATCACTCTGCCTTCCTGCCTCCATCTGCTACCCTTTTCTCCCTCCATTCTCTCTGCTTATATCACCAATCACTAACCTGCCTGTCACCAAACTCCACCCCATCCCTTCCCTCCCCTACCTCTTTCTATCCATCCATTATCCAGTACACCAATCACTTACCTGTCTCAGCCCATGTAACTTCTTTTGATATTCAAACCTGCCAATCCTGATAATGTTTTAGTGAATCTTTCCTGTAGCTGGATGATCAAAACTGCGCACAATACTTTGTGTGGTCTCACCAACATCTTGCACGGTTAGTTGTAAGATGATGTCTCTGTTCCTGTACGTATTGATGAAGGAAAGTGTGCCAAATGTTTCCACCACCCTGTCTAACTGGGTCACCACTTTCATGGAACTCTGAACCTTCAGTCCCTCGGGGTGGACTAGAAGGGCCGTAATTGTTATATAATTATATGGTTTCCAACATTGTCCAAGACCCTACCATTCTCCATGCAAGTCCTGCCCTGGTTTAACCAAGCAGACACAAAGCCCCACAGCACACCAACAGCCCACAGGCCAAGCTTGTCCGTGTGGAACAACGTGCCCATATTACACTCATCCCCCTCCAATCCCCTCCCATCCACGTAGTTATCTGGGTGAGAAACACAGCAGGTTACACTGCATCTATAGAAAGTAAAGGGTAACCAACACTTCAGGTGAGAGCCCTTTGTCAAGGTACAAGCAAGGAACAAGCAGATTCTTGAATAAAAAGGGGTTGGGGCAGAAGAGGGAGGAAGGGGCAGGGGGGAAAGTGTAGGCTAATTGATATGAGATCATTGGTGGGTGGGGGTGGGAGTGTAGAGGGTAAAACAAAACAAAATCTGAGAAGTGACAGGTAGAGGGGGTAGGTCTCTGGATGGAGAGAGAAGGGTAGGGGTTGGAGAGTTGGAGGACGACCAGAAGACATCGGAGCAGAAACAGGCTCAATTACATCCGATTAACCTACAACCCCCCCCCCACCCACCCCTCACCGTTATGCTTTGGAGAGTGGAGGGTGGAAGAAACTGGAACCCCGGAGGAAACCCACGCAGACCCAGGGGGAAAATACAAACTCCTCACAGGCAGCACAGGATTTGAGGCCCGGTCCTGATTGCTCGCTGTAACAGTGTGCAAATTGCTACACTAATCATGATGTCCTTGATTAGCCAGGGCAATAACCTCTGATGCCCTGGCTAATCAAGAACCTATCAGTCTCTGCCTTAATTACCCCCAATGACCCGGCCTCCACAACCGCCTGTGGCAACAAATTCCACAGATTCACCATCCTCTGGCTGAAGAAATTCCTCCGCATCTCAGTTTAAGTGGACCCTTTCAAACCCGATGTTGTGCCCTCTTGTCCTCGACCCTCCCACCATGGGAAACAACCTTTCAACATTTACTCTGTCACACATAGAACACCACAGCACAGTACAGGCCCTTCAGCCTTCAATGTTGTGCCAACCCATATGTTCCTTTAAAAAAAACTAAACCCCCTGTAACCCTTCTTCCATCCATGTGTCTGCCTAAGAGTCTGTTAGATGTCCCTAATGTTTCAGCCTCCACCACCATCCCTGGCAAGGCATTCCAGGCCCCCACAACTCTCTGTGTAAAAAATCTTACCCCAGACGTCTCCCCTAAACCTCCCTCCCTTCACTTTGTACAAACGTTCTCTGGTGTTTACTGATCCTGCCCTTGGAAACAGGCGCTGTCTGTCCACCCTATCTATGCCTCTCATAATCTTGTTGACCTCTATCAAGTCTCCTCTCATCCTTCTACACTCCAAAGAGAAAAGTCCCAGCTCTGCTAACCTGGCCTCATAAGACTTGTTTCCCAATCCAGGCAACATCCTGGTAAATCTCCTCTGCCCCCTCTCCATAGCTTCCACATCCTTCCTGTAATGGGGTGACCAGAACTGAACAAAGTGTGGTCTTTCAACATTCAAAATGTTTCAATGAGATCCCCCCTATTTCTCCTAGATTCCAATGGGAACAGCCAAGAGCTGTTAAACACTCCTCATATACCCTTTTCATTCCCAGAATCATCCCTGTGAACCTCCTCTGGACTCTTTCCAACATCAGCACATCCTTTATTAAATGAGGAGCCCAAAACTGCTAACAATCTCCACGTGAAGTCTCACCAGGGCCTTATAAACCTTCAACATCATATCCCTGCTCTTAGATTCTATTGAAGTGAATGGCAGCATTGCATTTGCTGCCTTCACTCCCGACTCAACCTGCAAGTTTCCCTTCAGGCTCCTGCACGAGGAACCCCAGGTCCCTTTGCATCTGGCAATTCTCAACTTTCTCCCCTTATAGAAAACAGCCAAGTGCACGACCGTCCACTTTCTGACATTGTATTTCATTTGCCACTTCTCTGCCTGTTCTCCTGTCTAAATTAGTGTTTCCTACAATGGATGGTGGAAAGATCCAATGGGATGGTGAGGAAAAAGGAGGTGGAAAAGGGGGTGTTCCAAACCTTCAGTCTTGTTATTATTCAATCTGCTGCTTAGTGAGCAGAATGAATGGCAACAAGGCATTCTTGCAAGAACTGGTCTTGGTGGCTGCCATTTTCTACTGAAGCCAATATCTCCCGTTCAGCACTGCACTTAAGCCCCCTCTCCAATCCTGCTCAGCATCAATAACCCCCCCAATCCCGCTCAGCACCACTAACCCCCCCAATCCCGCTCAGCACCACTACTAACCCCCATCCCGCTCAGTATCACTGACCCCCCCAATCCCGCTCAGCGTCACCATTGACCCCCCCACCCTGCTCAGCACCACTAACCCCCCAATCATGCTCAGTATCACTAACCCCCCACCCCGCTCAGCACCACTAACCCCCCAATCTCACTCAACGTCACCACTCACCCCCCCCACCTACCTTGCTCAGCGTCACCACTGACCCCCCCATCCCACTCTGCATCACTACTGACCCCCCACCTCACTCAGTATCACTGAACACCCCCCACCCCGCTCTGCTTCGCCACTGTCCCCTCCACCCCGCTCAGTGTAACCTTTGACCCCTCCACCCAGCTCAGCATCACCACTGAACCCCCCACCCCGCTCAGCGTCACCACTGACCCCCCCCACCCCGCTCAGATTCACTGACTCCCCCACCCCACTCAGTGTCACCACTGACCCTACCCAGTACTCGGGATGTGCCCTGGAGGGCAAGGTAGTGTAGCCTGAAAATGTTTGGGAATCCTTGGTCCACGTCCTTCTGCAGCCTCCGTGTTTCCTCTCCATGACTGCTCCTCCACCTCCCTTTGTACCATCTGAAAACTTGGCCACAAAGCCACTCAGTCCAGAATCCAAATCAGATAACAGAGTGGCCCCAACCCCGACCCCTGTGGACACCATCGGCAACTGGCAGCGACCAGAATATGATCCCTGTATTCTGACTCTCTGCTTCCTGCCCGTCAGCCAATGCTCTCCCCACGCTGGTGTGTTTCCTGTTAAACCATGGGCTCTTATAGTGTTTAGTGACCTTATGTGTGGCATCTTGTCAAAGGTCATCTGAAAATCCATATACACATCCCCTGTATCTCCCTTATTCAGCCTGCTTGGCACCTCCTCAAAGAATTCCAATTGGTTTGTGAAGCACGATTTTCCCTTAAGGAAACCATGCTGCTTTGGCCTATCTTGTCATGTGTCTCCATAGTGGGGCGGATCTCATTGAAACATTTTGAAGTTTGTAAGGTAAAACATCATGAGATGGGAATGTGTAAGGAGTTACCCTGTACAGGGTTGTAACAAGATGTGAATGCATCCTTGTACTTACAAGATAAGAGAGACATTGATGGATTGAGAGGCAGGAAGCTAGCAGGGAAAGGATAGCAACAGTTTTAGTCATTGGACAAGTAATGATATGATGATGTTCTAAGCACGTATCCAAGGGTATAAAAAATCACCATTTTGCTGATAATGGCAGAATGCATTCTCCGACTAACATGGTTAGTTGCAAGTGTTACAATCCGGTAATAAAGAACAAAGAACCCTGATTTCGACTCAGTCTGGTGTTTGTCTCACTCATTCATGAACAAAGCAGACCTAACAATTTGGTGACCCCGACGTGATGGGTGAGTGAACACTGGACGACGGTTTCTGTTTTTTCTGACAATCATCTCAGCCGGCTGATAAAAAGGTCCAGAGAAGCCTGTTTTAACAAAATTCTCTTTTTTTTTTAAAATCTTTATGATTGCCAGTAAGAACTGGAGATCGGACAAATTAGACGACCACAATTGAAGGTCGCATGCCAGGATTGTAACACGTAAGTGATTACAGACAAGATAAAAGTCCTTAAGGTGTTTGAATGACATTTATTAAGTGCTTCGCAAGAAACTACTAGAGTTTAAAAGTCTTTATTGTGTCGTTGCAAAGTCCAATAGAGTGAGAAGGTGGTCTATAAACAATTGAGGACCTGAGTTTTCTGCCCTAAACTGGTTATTAAGAGGAGAAATCTCCCACGTGAAGGTTGGGCTTTGAAAGAAAACAAAGGTTCAGGCTTATTGGCCTCAATTGTATCTGAGAGACTGACTTATAAATGTCCGGTAGGTATGATAATGTCTGTACACTTGAGAAGTTAAGAATTTATTTCCCCAATTCGCCGTGGTGGAATACCACAGCAGACACTAGAGACCTTGAGACAACAAAAAAAGTACTCAGGGACGCCTGCCTGGTGAACAAGAACGACGACAGAAGGCTGCGACAGCTGTGTCCGGATCAGGTAGGAGATATTAATGAAAAAGTTGACAAACTCCTAAGAGACACCCAGTTTATTCGAAATACTTTTGATAAGTTAAATGAGGGTATTCCCAACATCACCAAGGAGATAAAGTTACGTAAATTCATAGATTGGTACAGGGAAACAGGACAAAAGTATAGCCCAAATATTTGGTTTTCTAGTTGTAATTTAACTTTCAGACCCCTTTGGGAAAACAGAGAGTGGAAAACGAGCAATCAGAGTATACAGGACAGTCTGAAGTCAATTGGAGGACAAGACTTAGAGACTATTCCTTTAAAAGATATTAGTCATCCAGCTTGCAAGGAGACATTTTTAAAAGCAATTTTCGTTGACATAGATCCCCTAAACGGACAAAAACCTAAATTAAAACAGGCATTAGAAAGCGGTCCTGCAGCTATGGCTGTACAGTTGCCTGCTAAGACTTTTGACCAAGTTATTAAGGAAATTAATCAGGAATTAGAGGAGCGAAATACCAGTAATGCGGCATTGGAAAAACAAAAAATGCTCCGAAAATGTGTAGACCGCTGGAGGAAGAGGGGTTGGTTACCCGGGGGCACTGAGATGTTCCTGACAGGTGAGGAAAAAAAGAATTTTAAAACGTAGAGGCTTAGATAAGCTGGAAGAAACAAAACACAGAAGGGAAAGGAAAAGTGCCTGTTTCCAGTTTCCAGCCACGAAGTGTCCGGGTTTGCTCTCTCCCTCCCTCCTTTCACCCTCCCCTCTCTCTCTTCTCTCCCCCTCTCTCTCTTCTCCCCCCCCTCCTCTCTCACCCACTCCCCCTCCCAATCCCAATCTGTGGCGGTGCTGCCCTGAAATCCCCAGGTTGGGCAGGGCAGAGAAATACAATTTGGTTTTAATTTTGTGCCCACAATTCCAGCTCCGCATCAAATGGGATCCTGTTTTATCCTCTCTCCCTCCCTCTTTCCCGCACCCCCACCATTGCGGGATCAGGGCAGACATTGTGGGCTGACGTGTAGCTCACTCGAGGTGGGAGGGAAGGAAGGAGTGATAGTTCCCAGTGGTGGGAGACCCAATCTGATCCAGACCAGTGATCACAGGATGAGAACCTTTTAAAACCTTTGAAACAAAAGTGTTAATCTGAAGACTTTTCTCCCAGTGGGGCCAGTGCAAGGCATTTTCTCTCTCTATCTCTTGTGCTCTGTGTATCTGCCTCTCTATCTCTTTCTCTCGCTATGCTCTCTCTCTCTCTTTCTCTCTCTCTCTCTCTCTCTCATAGTCTCTGGATGTATGTGATGTCATGTATGTACTCTGACAATAAATCATTTATAAGTGAGTCTTATACAATTAAACAAAACGGGACACAAAACAAAATCTTTAATCGCGAGTCAGCAAAAAAGAGGGTGAGAGACAAGGAGATGCAGTACCGCGATGTCCTAGCTATATTCGAAGAATTTGGTCTCCCTGATAACCCACCTATTATGGCCCCTGTAGAAATAGCTTGTAGACCCCCGCCCTATGTGGAGTCACAAGGTGCCCCTGGCACCCCAGATGGGATACTGGAGTCACGTCCCTTATATCCAGATATTGAGACACTGGGGTGTGACAAGAACCTCGGGAATAGGGACACATCAGACGAGGTACAGGCCCCTTTAATAAAAATAGAAGGGGGAGTAATAGATGTGGAGACCCCTCTGGAGTCCAAGAAAATAGAAAAGGAGTTAGAGATACAGAAATGGAACATGAAAAAGGTTCAGGATAACATTAAAAACTTAAACAGAGATATTAATGTGCTGGGGCAGATCAGTGAGGATCAAAAAGAATTAATGGTAGGTGTATTGAAGGAAGTGGAAAAGATAACTACAACACTGTCAGGAGAAATTAAAGCTGAAGGAATGGTAATAGGAGTAAAGGACGAAAAGTGTAGTACAGATGAGGAAACGAGATACGATCCACCATGGGAGGAAAGTAAAAGGAAAAGACTCGGGAGGGAGAAAAATAGACATGCCTACCTGGACATAGTTAGGACAAAAGAGAAAGATGTGAAACAACTAAACTATGGCCGAAAAGATTATCTTAGAGATGAACGTGACCAATATACCTTTGACCCTGAGACATTGGAAGCTGATAGGGACAGTGACAGTGACGAAGAAGAGTCAGAACAAGGTGAGTAAAGAAGGAGCAGAAATCCCCAAAATTGAGATATCAATGCCCATTACTGATCACGGGACGGGGAACTCAAAAATATGTACCCTGGTCACGAATGGACTTAGAGAGTTTAATGAAAAAACTACCTCCGTTGAGTAATGGGGCTAGTCCATGGATTTCTTGTTTTGAGCGAGAAACCTGCCAAGAACAATTAGCACTCGCAGATGTCAGAACTATCATGATAAGATTAAAGGCAGAAGGGGCCCTGAAGCAAATAGAGAGAATTGTAAGAAGCAGTAAATTGGGGGATGAAATAGAATTTAACCCACTTCGGAATAAATTTTGGGAAGCACTTAGAGAAACATTTCCTACACCCTATAGTTTGGATGCCTTGGTAACCCTTCAACTAAAGGAAGGAGAGACTGCACACGAGTATTTCACTCGAGCATGGGACTTATGGGAAACAGGGACTGGAGAAAGACCCGACCACAGCCCCTTAGGAAGGGCTCACTTTCGTAATGGGATAATAAACGGACTACCTGCTACGGTTCAAGCAAAATTAAGGGACATTGTGGGAGTAGAGACAATGTCAGAGGATTTGTGGAAAAGACACCTGACACATGCAATCAAACGACATCGTCAATCAGAGCATGCTAAGTCAGAAAGTGCGTCCCAGAAGGAGGTGGACAAAACAACCGATAAATTGGTGAGAGCCATAGAACATATAGGGGTTAAATTAGCGGCCCAACAGATAGTCCCACAGGTCATGGGGCCAGTGATAAATCCGGGACCCCAAGTAAGAAATGGTTGGGAAAGACAGCTAGGTACAATGTATAGAGGGGAACATGCAGTATGCTGGTACTGCCAAAATCCTGGACACTACCAGCGGAACTGTCCGGAGGCTGGGAGAGCAAGGGGAAAAAGATTACCCTCTATTAGAGGCTATCGGGGAAGAGGAGGAAACTTAAGAGGACAAGCAAGGGGTAGGGGTGGACACATTGATGGGCCCCAGAGAATCGGGGGGTGGCAGAGTGATCAACAAGTCCAGGCACCTCAGTGTAATGACTATATTGAGGAAGGTGCTGAATTTGATTATTGAAGGTGCCCTGGAGAATCAAAAATCACGCCTCCCTGGGAGCCACCAAAAATTTGGGGGACGGTAAATGGAGAAAAAATTGAATTTATGGTTGACACAGGGGCAGCAGTTACGACAGTGATTAAAAAACCCCCAGGGAGCACATTTTCGGGCAAAACATTATCTACAATAGGATTCTCCGGGATAAGGGAAACAAAGCCCTATACAGATAACATCGACATGACATTTGGACGACAAAGGGTTAAAACGCCTGTCCTGGTTGTGCCAAGTTGCCCCATTAATTTATTAGCAAGGGACATTCTTACCAAACTAGGAATAACCATACAATGTTCTGAGAAGGGCCTTCGGTTAACATACCCAGGGGATACAATAAGAAGGGGAGGACAGTTTATAGTAATGACCCCATCTATCGCTTCAGAAGACTCTGTGGAGGTTAGTATTTTCTGGAGTCGGCTACTGTATGATGAACCAGGCCCAGGGCTGGTTAAACAGTTTTTTGAGTGGAGGGCCAGTATTCCTCGGTATGGGGATTACCATTCTCCACTAGATCCTATGCATGTTACATTAAACTACACCATCCACCCGGACCAGGAATATGAGGAGAGGTGGGACTCTCTAAAAGAAGGGAAGACAGAAACGATACATTGTCCATTTATCTTTGTAGGTAAGGAGGGAATAGCTGCTATGGTTGTCATGACAGAAGAACAAATGGAGTGGTTCTGCTTAGGAGTAGAAAGTGTGCCTCATGTGACCTTGGGTATTGCCAAAGATCATCACGCTCGACAGCTGGGTCCGATGGTAAAGGAAGCGATAGGGTGTGAATACAGGCAGACAGAAATCCCGGGATATTCCACCTCGGAGGGAGGAAAATTTGTCAGACTGAATATTGAAGCATGGGACCAGGTAGTGAATGAGAAAGTAGAAAGAGACCGAGCCATAGAAGGAGAAAATATTGATCACAGAGACTCAGACAAATATCTTTCTAATCTGAGTCCACATATATGGACAACGGGGCCCTATGATGTGGGAGTAATAAAAGGAGAGGTATTTCTAGAATTGGCCAACCCCGGGCAGAAACCAATATGGAGAAAACAATACCGCTTGTCGCCCAGTCAGGAGGAGGGTATTAAAGGAACGATAGAAGGGTTAATGGAGTCAGGGGTTTTAAGGGCGGCACCTGACAGTATGTGGAACACGCCCATCATGCCTGTTCCCAAACCGGGTAGAAAAGACTGGAGGATGGTACACGACCTCCGGGAGATTAACTTGGCTACCAAGACCATCGGGAGACCAGTCCCAGACCCATATGTAGCACTTAGGGCTCTGAGTCCGGAGCACGAATACTATACTGTCATTGATCTGGCAAACGCATTCTTCTGCTTGAAATTAGCTGAGGAATGCCAAGACTGGTTCACTTTCACTTACCAAGCACATCGGTACACATACACTAGATTACCTCAGGGTTATAAGGACAGTCCAGGACTGTTCAATCAGGCCCTTAGCGAAATCCTAATGAAATTAAAGCTCCCGGAAGATGTTACACTGATTCAGTATGTAGACGACCTACTATTAGCAGGGAAAACGCCACATGAGTGCCTGACAGGGACAGCAGTTTTACTCAAGGGGTTAGGCGAGGCTGGATTTAAAGTAAAAAGGTCGAAATGTCAGATCGGAAGGAGGGTGGTAACTTTCCTAGGAAGACTCGTGGGTAAAAACGGTACGGCCATGTCTGAGGCACATAGAGAAAAGATACTAGGGTATCGAAAACCTACTACAGTACAGGTCATGCTTCCCCGGGCTCTGAGCCTAATTAAGGTGGCGGGCCATTCCCCAGATAACACAAAGGAAGGGAAGGGAAACACGGCGGCTGACAGGGCAGCCAAACAGGTTACTGGTTATCATGAACATATACAGGGGATGATTTTGAGGTCCCATAACAAAAAAAATGAATCTGAAACTAAGGAGACTTGTAGCAGATTGAATGACTACACAGATGAGAAGGGAGAGGGACCCCCACCGAATATTGAGCACCTAATAGAAATACAGGAAAAAGCTAGCCCAAGTGAGAAAGAGGAATGGATGAAACGCGGTGCCACTCGACAGGAGATCAGCTATGAAAATCAGACAGTACATGTTTGGCGCTCCCCTATAGGTACGATAGTTGCCCCTCGTCAATTACTCCCACTATTATTTGAAGAAGCTCATGGGCCGACTCACATTAGCGCCACCAAAACTTATAATACGCTTAAACAACATTGGTGGAATCCCCACTTACGCGAGCACATTGACAACTTTAGAGCTGAATGTACTATCTGCAACGGGCATAACCAAAGGATCACCTTACCCCACCCGCTTTTACGATTTCCAGTACCGACAGCCCCGTGGAAAGAGATCTATATTGACTATACAGATATGGGTACTGACCTTAGGACAAAGGAGGGTTACCGATATCTTTTAGTGGCAGTAGATAGGTTCTCACGATGGGTGGAGGCTATTCCAACAAAGAAAGAAGATGCGGATAGTGTAATAGGCTGGCTAACGCGAGAGTTAATACCCCGCTATGGAGTCCCCAGCAGGATATGCTCTGATAATGGGTCTCATTTTAAGAATGAGCTGATCCGACAGGTTGAAGAATACCTAGGGATCAAACACCGTTTTGGTAGTGTCTATAGGCCTGAGAGCCAGGGGTTAGTAGAAAGGGCAAACAGAACGATAAAATCTAAATTAGGGAAAGTTTTAGGGGGGACCAGGTTGAATTGGGTTGAGGCATTGCCATTAGTACTGATGTCTATGCGACAAGAGAAGGCCAAAGATACCTTCCTGTCACCGCATGAGATTCTAACGGGTCGACCCATGCCCGGTCCAAAGACTGATCCAGCATGGGTTAAGTTGTGGGAAGAAAGGGAAGTGGAACTAGATCATTATATGCAGATGCTGGGTAATATGGTTGCTTTAGTTTCACAACAGGTGGCGAATGCTAGTAAGGAGAACCCGGACACCGAAGGAGTTCCAGTAAAGGAGGGAGACCTGGTGTATATCCGTAAACCAGGTAAAGTACATTGGACTGAATTTAGGTGGTCTGGACCATACACTGTTACCGCCGTAACAGATAGGTCGGTAAGAATTGACAAACCAGGGGATCATAATTAGCATCATTTTGCCTACTGTTCCAAGGCAAAACAGCACGTAGCCAGCCTTGATAGAATTGATGAGACTCATGCAGACGATACCGGGGGCCCTATGGGCAGTACTACTAATGGGATGCCAGATAAGTCAGCAGAATAGCTCGGATTCCTGCGGGGCCAAAGTTATTCTAAAGGTAGACATAGACAGGGATAACACCTTCCAGTTCGATCTATGCAGTATAATAGCGTGTGGTTAGAATGAGGCGTCCTGGAGAGGATATGATGTTTACATGTGTGCCTTTCAAATAGGATATCCTAAATGGGGTCTACATGTCTGTCCGTCTTGGGGTGAGGTTTGGTGGTGGACAGGACCCGACACTAGATGGATAAGAAAACCCCTTAACAAAGGGTCCAGCAAACCTTATTATAATTTTTTCACTAAAATCTCCCTGATACGTGGTGCTGTGACCTATTCAATGAAAGGAGAGAATCCCCTGATTTTGACAGTAAAGGCGGGGCTGCGCAACCCGTGGAATATGAAGGGATGGAGCTCTAAGACATGCGAGGGGGGCACAGGGAGAGAACATGGTGTCGGAGACCTCTTCTATCTAATGATTGGAGTGTCTATTAATGGAAAAGATCCTTGGGGAGTGGTGAGGTTCGACTTACTAACATACACAAAGGACATAATTAAACCCACTTCGAAAGAGGGGGAAGTGAGAAAATTCGACAGTACGAAGATGTCCAGGGGAGAGAAGATAGCAATTGAGACAGGTATTGATGAGTCAAACTCCTGGATAGATCAGATGGGTAAATATGCGGACCAAGCAGGCTATGGGAACTGCTGGGTCTGTGCCCGAGGAAGGCCATTATTACGGATGAGCAGATCAATTTTTGAGGAGACAGATGCTATGGACTGCGCCTTGAACCTAATGTCAGAATCCAACCCACTGAATAGGTGTCTGATATGGGAACAGACGTTTCCCATAGCTCCGGCTAATGTAGCTCCCCCTGTCTTTAGATCCACAGGCATAACTAATGTTACTTGTTTTGCCAACAACAACACAGCAGCGCACGTTTTCCATGTGGGTTGGCTGCCCAGCGACTCGTGCAGGACTCATGTTGATCTCTCACATAGCAGTAGTGCAACCCGCTTGACCCAGGCTAGGGCGGATATTTGGTGGTTTTGTGGAGGAAGAGTGCTGTACAACTGGCTCCCCGCTAACTGGGATGGTCGGTGTGCTCTAGTAACCCTTAATGCGCCAGTGCTGATTGTCAAAAGGCAGGAGGGAGACGAGGATTCCCTAGAATTGCGCCACACAGAGAGTTGGCTGTGGAGGAAAAGGAGGAGTGTTGGACTCTTGGGGCCGGGAGGAAGGAACCCTGATGGGGTATGGATTGATGCCATTGGCCAAGCCCGGAATATTCCGGACGAATTTAAATTAGCCGATGAGATTGCAGCTGGGTTTGAAAGCTTTCCTGTTTTTAGTGCAATATTTCCCATCACTGTAAATAAGAATGTTAATAGGATCAACCTTATTCACTATAATGTCCAGCGCCTTGCAAATTTGACCAGGGACGTTGTTGAGGCAATACATCAACAACTGTCAGAAACTTCCCTTATGACACTTCAGAATAGGATAGCGATTGATATGGTCCTGGCAGAGAAAGGTGGAGTGTGTGCTATGTTTGGAGATCTATGCTGCACTTCTATCTCTAATAACACAGGACCAGATGGATCACTCACTAAGGGGTTAACGAAACTTAGGGCATTGGCGAAAGAATTAAAAGCCCAGTCTGGAGTCTCCAATCCTGTTTTATCCTGGTTACAGGGAGTGTTTGGGAGATGGAGCACATTGTTAGGACAACTTTTGCTGGGTTTGTTCATTTCTGTATCAATTTTTATCACTTGTGGCTGTTGTTGTATTCCATGCATTCGAACGCTGGTCACGAGGACCATAGAGAGAGCCTTTGCTGACCGTGATGAACTGCCTCCGAAATATCAAGCTGTGCAGGCTGTGGAGCAAGACTATCTCACATTACAGGAGGCGGAGAAAGTTGCTGAGATCGATCTGGAGTCTGAAGGGGAATGTGATGGGAAGGAGGGATTGTGAATTAGATTGTTACACATATAATTTTAACCTTGCTTGTAACCTAAATATTATAACCTTGATTGTAGAACAAATATTATAACATTGATTGTAACACAAACATTATTAATCAGATTGTAGAACAAGTATTATGAATTAGATTGTAGACCATATGTTAACTTGGGAATTTACTAATGTAAAGTTTTTTGCTTGGGGGCAAATGGGATGAAACTTGTAAACGGGCAATGGGATCGGGGTGACGGATGGGGGGTGTACGCAAAGGAGGGTTGGGGGAGCCCTCGCCCACCAGCCGAACTACCCTGTGAACAGAACCCGTATAGAGCTTGGCAATAATAGGCGAACTAATGTAACGCGGTGGTAGCATAGTCAGGGCGAGATTGTCCTCTAAAGAGGACAAAGGAGGGATTGTAAGGTAAAACATCATGAGATGGGAATGTGTAAGGAGTTACCCTGTACAGGGCTGTAACAAGATGTGAATGCATCCTTGTACTTACAAGATAAGAGAGACATTGATGGATTGAGAGGCAGGAAGCTAGCAGGGAAAGGATAGCAACAGTTTTAGTCATTGGACAAGTAATGATATGATGATGTTCTAAGCACGTATCCAAGGGTATAAAAAATCACCATTTTGCTGATAACGGCAGAATGCATTCTCCGACTAACATGGTTAGTTGCAAGTGTTACAATCTGGTAATAAAGAACAAAGAACCCTGATTTCGACTCAGTCTGGTGTTTGTCTCACTCATTCATGAACAAAGCAGACCTAACAAGTTGTAAGACCACACTTAGAGCATTGTGTTCTGTTCTGGTCCCCTCATTATAGGAAGGATATGGAAGCTGTGGAGAGGGGGCAGAGGAGATTTACCAGGATGTTGCCTGGTTGGAAAATAAGTTTTATGAGGTAAGGTGAGCAGAGCTGGGACTTTTCTCTTTGGTGTGAAGGATGAGAATTGACAATAGAGGTCAACAAAATTATGAGAGGCATAGATAGGGTGGATAGACAGCACCTGTTTCCCTGGGTGGGAACAGCAAACACCAGAGGACAAAGTGAAGGAAGGGAAGTTTAGGGGAGACACAGAGAGTTGTGGGAGCCTGGAATGCCTTGCCAGGGATGGTGGTGGAGGCTGGAACATTAGGGGCATTTAAGAGACTCTTAAGGCAGGTACATGAACAGAAAAAAAATAGAAGGTTACGGGGAAGGGAGGGTTTAGTATTTTTTTGTTGGAATATGGAATATTCCCTATAGATCATTACCGTATTGTGGGTTGAAGGGCCTGAATGCTGCTGGTGTGTTCTATGACTTGCATGGAGAATGGTAGGGCCCGTAGAGTGTTGTTGAACTGAGAGACCACGGGGTACAGGTGCAGAGTATTGTGTGCTGTCTGTTGGCACCCATTGATTTCCAGAGTGGAGGCAGCTGGTGTTCTTACCTGCTGAGATAGGGGTGAGCCAGGGCCTGCTCAGCAGAGAGTCGATGATCGGGATTAAAGACCAGTAACTTGTTCAGAAGGTCCAGTGCATCCTGAGGGGTGGTGCTTGGTAGGAGTTCGTCGATCGAGGTTCTGGGCCTGACAATGAGACATCTTGTCACTGCTCTGACTGAGCTTTTTGAATGACATCTTTCCTTGTGGAGGAAAGTGCTGGCTCACCTGGTCAAAGTCTTCTGAACAACAGAAGCTCCGTAATCCGAGCTAATGGACTGCACGTCTGTGAAGAGATAAAAGAGGTTCAAACGGAGATTGGCCCATGATGTGTGAGGCACTGGTAGAGGTAAACATCTTATTCACACTACATCAGAACAGAAGCAGACACATCAAACCACTTGGTCTCACACTGAACTGCCTCCGAGCACAATGTACCTTGAGTGCTTGTTGGGATTGAGGTTGATTCATAACAGGAGATGGATGGCCAGCAGTAACCCGTGTCTGGCTCCCTCTCGCCTCAGCCAACCTGTAGCTATGCTACATAGAAATCTACAGCACAGTACAGGCCCTTTGGCCACCACGTTATGCTGAAATAACCTAGTCGACAAGGTTTCCCGAATTTTCCCCACTGCATAACCCTCCATTTTTCATGGTTCCATGTACCTATTTAATATTTTCTACAAAGATCTTATTGTACCTGCCACCACTGACAGATCATTCCATGATTCTTTTACCAAGGGAAGCACCTCAACTTCCCCAGGAACATTCTTCTTCCATCTCTGCAGCAATAAAGGTCAATGAACTATTTTCTTCCTTAATTACAGGCTGCAGCTGATGACAACTCTTTGTCTCTGTGGTCTATAGAACATCTACAGCACAGAAGCAAGCCACTTTGGCCCCTCTAGTCTGTGCCGAACCATTTATTTGCCAAGTCCCTCTGACCTGCAGTCAGCCCATATCCCTCCATACCTCTCCCATCCACGTACCTGTCCAAATTTTCCTTAAATGTTAAGATTGCGCCTGTATTCATCACTTCTGCTGACAGCTTGTTCCACACCCCTACCACTCTCTGTGTGAAGAAATTCCCCTGAAACATTTCCCTTTCACCCTTAACCCATGACCTCTGGTTTGTATCTCACCCACCCTCAGTGGAAAAAGCCAATCTATATTTACTCTGTCTATTCCCCTCAATTTTAAACACCTCTATCAAACCTCCCCTTATTCTTCTACACTCCAGAGAATAAGGTTGTAACCTGTTGAACCTTTCCCTGTAACTCAGTTCCTGAAGTCTAGGAAAAATCCTAGTCAATCTTCTCTGCCTCTTTCTATCTTAATGATATTCTTCCTGTAGTTAGACAAGCAAAATCCCCTGTCATTCAGCCCATCAGTCACGGTGTGCCAAGACTAGCTGGCTTGCGTAAGTTGGTGTTGTAACAGGTTTAGGAGCCTTGTGGGATTAGGGCTTTGTGTGATATCTGTAATCATGTAAGTAAAGAATTACACTGTAAAAATGAATGCTTTTATTTAGCTAATGATTTCTGAACATTTTTCACAGACCTCAATTTATTGTGCCAGGTGTCATGAATTATTTTTACACAGGTATATACGTGCCTTCCTTTCCTTCATATTTGAATATGTAGCACAAGCATAAGATTAGCAGCAGGAATAGGCCAATCACTAAGATCACAGCTGATCTTTTACAAGATGTTTTAATCCAATAAATTTGCAGAAGGTGGCAATGGTTAGAGTAGAGGTTAACGGTTACAGCACCAGCGAGCTGGGTTCAAGCGCTGTGCTGTCTGTGGAGAGTTTGAGAGTTCTCCCTATGTCTGTGTGGGTTTTCCTCAGGTTCAAAATGTACAGGGATTGTAGGCCTAATTGGGTTTAATTGGACAGCAAGGACTCGTGGGTTGGAAGAGCTTGTTACTGTGCTGTATGTCTAATTTTAAAATTTTAAACTGCACACAATACTCCAATTTGGCCTCACCAATGTCTCTTACAACTTTACCACAACATCCCAACTCCTGTACTCAATACTTTGATTATTTATGAAGGCCAAGATGCCAAAAGCTCTCTTTACAACCCTGTCCACCTATGACCCCACTTTCAGGGAATTCTGTATCTGTATTCCCAGATCCCTCTGTTCTACCCCACTCCTCAGTGCCCGACCATTTACCGTGTACGTCCTTTCTTGGTTTGTCCTTCCAAAATGCAACACCTCACCCTTGTCTGCATTAAATTCCATCGGCCATTTTCCAGCCCATTTTTCCAGCTGGTCCAGATCCCTCTGCAAACTTTGAAAACCTTCCTCACTGTCCACAACGTCTCCAATCTTAGTCCCATCTGCAAATTTGCTGATCTATTTTACCACATCATCATCCAGATCATTGTTATAGATGACAAACAACAAGGGTCCCAGCACCAACCCCTCAGGGACACCACTAGTCACAGGTCTCCAACTCTCCATTTGGATAACAGTCAGTCTTTGATATAGTAACTAAATGTATGAGCTCATATCTTCCATTTAAGCCTGGTCCACCATTGAATACTGATCTCAACAGCCTCTTTTTCTAATTTAGACATACAGCACAGTAACAGGCCCTTCCAACTCGTGAGCCCAGGCTTCCCAAATAAACCAACTGACCTATAACCCCCGCGTAAGCTTCGAACAGTGGCAGGAAACCAAAGCCCCTGGGGAAAACCTAAGCAGACTCTTTACAGTCAGTGCTGGATTCGAGTCTGGGTGACTGGTGCTGTTACAACATTGAGCTAACCGCTCGGCTAACCGTGCCACCTTTCCCCATACCTCATGATACGTCCAGCAATCCACAATTTTCTGTCGCAGACAACTATATTCCTCTCTGAGTCAAGTAGTTTCTCCTTATCTCCTACCCTCTGGGCCAAGAACCTTCCAGACTCATGTGCCAGGTGGGACCTTGTCAAAGCTATTGACTAATTTGCCATAAAGGACCTTGCCAAATCCATGTAGTTTCTACGTATGACAAACAGCAAACTATAGAACATGGAACTAAACATTCCACTTCCATTCAGAAAATCGCCAATCCAGCCCTGTGTCCTCTGTCTTCTATCACCAAGCCAATTTTGGATCCAAGTGCCTAAACACCTTGAATCCCATGTGCCTTTACTTTATGGACTGGCCCCCCATTCAGGACTTTTATCTTGCTGAAGTCCATGTGAACCACTTGTGTCGGGGAAGGTGAGGGTGTAGACAAGATATGATGGGAGGCAGCCAGGCCTGGAGGGCTCACCTTGCTGTGTGACTCCACCATAGGCTTTTAGGTATTTAAAGGAATAAATCCTGGTGGAAGGTTTTCTAGTGCTGCTCCAGGGAGATTAAACTAGATTTACTATATAACAATCACAGCATGGAAACAGGCCATTACGGCCCTTCTTGTCTGTGATGAAACACTTATACTCTCCCAGTCCCACTGACTTGCATTCTGCCCATAACCCTCCACCCCTTTCCATCCATATACCTATCCAAATTTTTCTTAAAAATATTGTCCCTGCTTCCACCACCTCCACCGGAATCTCGTTCCACACAGACCCCGCTCTCTGAGTGAAGAAGCTTCTCTTTGTGTTCCACCTAAACTTTTTCCCCCAACTCTCAGCTCATGTCCTCCTGTTTGAATCTCCCCTGTCCTTTGTGGAAAAAGTCTATCCACATCTACTCTAGCTATCCCTGTCAACATTTTAAAGCCCTCTATTAAATCCTCCCTCAGCCTTCTACGCTCCAGAGAATAAAGCCCTAACTTGTTTAACCTTTCTCTATAACTTAGGTGCTGAAACCCAGGGATCATCTGGTGAATCTTCTCTCTATTTTGATCACATCCTTCCTAAAATTTGGTGACCAGAACTGAACACAATATTCCAAATTTGGCCTCACCAATGCCTTGTACAATTTTAACATGACCTCCCAACTCTTCTACTCTGCTCTGATTGAAAAAGGCCAGAATTCCAAAGGCCTTCTTCACTATCCTATCCCCCTGAGATTCCACCTTCAGGGAACTGTGGACCATTATTCCTAGATCTCTTTGTTCAACTGCATTCTTTAATGGCCGACCTTTCACCATCTATGTCCTATTTTGATTAGTCCGACCAAAACGAAGCACCTCACGTTTGTCAGCATTAAACTCCATTTGCCAACTTTCAGCCCCACTCTTCTAACTTGCCCAAATCTCTCTGTAAGATTTGAAAACCTTCCGCACTATCCACAACGCCATCGAACTCAGTTTCAAATTGTATCTGGATGAGAAAGATGTGGGGACATGGCAACAAACAGCTAGGTTAGTGGATGAATATGACTTAACTCACAAAAACAACTGTCAAGATAGTCAGCCTTTTCAGTGCCCTCTCCTCCAATCCATCCATATGCATCAATTGGGCAGCGCACTCACACCAGGAGAGCCCGAAAGTGCAGGTTAATAGCTCTTTGAGGGCTGCATAATTCCCTTGCTCCGGAGACTGCCTTAGGAAATCTATGACCCTTGCCGCTGTGTCCTGATTGAGTGCACTCACGACGTAGAAGAAGCGGGTGTCAGCGGTGGCGATGTGCCGAAGCTGGAATTGAGCCTCTGTCTGTTCGGCCACACATGTGGCTGCGACACCCAAAATGTTCAGAGCCTGAGACAGACTACTGGATGGTCACTGGCAATGCTTGATCGTCATCTTTGGGTCTAACTGCCAGTTAGACCTATCAGGGTCACCAATGTAGCGATGAGTGTGGAGAAGAACAACACGCAAACCAAAGCCTTGGAAAATTAGTCTGGTTTGTTGCTTTGGCTGTCACACTTACATGGGCCCCAGGCCCTGATGTCACGGCCCCACGTCATCAGACCGCTGGCCTGGCATTGGGCAGCATTTCTGCCAGAGTTCCCCATCTTCCTGCCGTACAGAGGTCACCTGGGATCGTGGCTGGTGTCACCCCCAGATCGGTGCAGTCGCTGAATTCATTTGCCATTTTTTTGGGCCGGTTTTTGACTCTGCACACGGGCCACTACAGTCAGTTAAACATTGATCTTATTATTCTGTATTAAGAAAATAAAACCAGTTTTGTTGAAGTAGCCGTGGTCTAAGTGAATTTCTGTGGCTGCCGGTTTTTGAGTCCTTGGGGCTCGTAACAAGTGGGGTCTCGTCTGCTTGATTTGAAATATTTGGAATTTTCAAACTAAAATATTTGGAGTTTTGGGCTCTTAAACCTTTGTATTTTTTGGGATTTATTAATAAATTGTTTTACCAAGCTCATTTAAACCTTGAATGGGGAAAACAGCAGCAATGGATCTAAATGAATTTTTGGTCCAACCATCACTTGCAGAGCTTCAGAGAAAAAGAGGAACCGATGGTCATTGCTAATCCTTGGCTGAAGTTGAGAGTTTCATGAGGAAAATAGAAATACAGAGAATTATAGTGAAATATTATATAAGTGAGGGAAAATTTGAAGAGGAAGACATTATATAACATTTTCCTGAGGATAAATCTGTGGAAATGCAATTGCAATTGAACAAATTGGAGCTGGAGAAAGAGAGAGAGAAAAACAGAGGGTGGATGAAGAAAGAGAGAAACAGGTGTTTAAACTGCAAAAACACAAACTTAAACTTGAAATGGAGGAAGCTGAAAGAAATAGGAAATATGAGTTTGAAGAAAGCTGAGAAGAAAGAGGCAGTTTTAATAAGAGAAATTAAAACTTGAGATGGAGGGAGGTGAGAGAACTGAAGCTTGAACTCCTGGAGAGAATTTTATGGCCAGTAGAGAGGTTAATCTAGTTCTTCCTTTCGATGAGAGAGATATAGATACCTATTTTCAGCTTTTAGAACTTTAAGATCAGCCATGATCTCGTTGAATGGCGGAGCAGGCTCAAAGGGCCGAATGACCTACTCCTGCTCCTATCTTCTATGTTTCTATGTTTTTGAAAAGACTGCTCAGAGCTCAAGCTGGCCGAAATAACAGTGGCCTCTTATGCTCCAAAGTGTATTAAAGGGGAAAGACACAACTGGCATACTCCAGTTTGACTGCAGAGCAAGTGGCAAATTAGGAGACTGTTAAGCAAGCACTATTAAAAGCTTATGAGTTGTTCCGGAAGAATATAGTCAAAAATTTAGGAATTTGGGGAAAACAGGGAACCAATCTCATGTGGATTCTGCACTTGAAAAATCTGAATTTTTTTTACTGTTAGAGGAATAAATAATGATTTCAACGGTGTCAGAGAATTGCTATTAATTGAGGAAATTAAAAGGTGTATACCCAATTAAATCAAATTATATCTGGATCAGAAAGATGTGGGGACACGGCAACAAACAGCTAGGTTAGCAGATGAATATGCTTTAACTCACAAAAACAACTGTCAAGATAGTCAGCCTTTTCGGAAGATTAAAGTGGAACAGACAAGAAAGCCTGAAATTAAGTCTGGGGAGAATAATAAGAGAAAAGATGAGGGTAAATTAGGAAAGGACAGAATTTCAGGATTTGTCTGTTATTACAGTAAGAAACCTGGTCATGTTCCTGCAAATTGCATAGTGCTGAAAAAAGAAGAAAAGTTACCAAAAGTTTGTATTCAGGTAGTTGAACTTTAATGAGAACAGAGGTTCCATACCTGGTAAGGATGTTTTGGATGTATTCAAACTTTTTGTCTCAGAGGGCTTGATTTCAGTAAAGGAAGGAAGTTCCCAAGAACCAGTTAAAATTCTCAGAGATACTGGGGCTGCCCAGTCATTGTTGTTGAAGAATGTCTTGTCCCTTGATCAAAAGATGGACACAGGAGAAGCGACTTTGATTAGAGGTGTTGGTGGAGATGTAGAATCAACAGCTCTGCACAAAATAGTGTTGAATTCAGAATTAAAGGACCAGTTGTAGTGGGAGTAATTTCAAAGTTGCCCATTTGAGGAGTTTTTCTTACTAGGAAATGATTTGGCAGAGGATAAAGTTGGGTCAGTTTTGAGATTAACAAATAAGCCAAGTAAGGATGAGGTTGATGAAGATTGTGAGATAGATCCTGCGTGTGCTGTGACAAGGTCTTTGACTAAGAAAATGATGAGAGCAGAGGAAGATTCAGTTGATAGAGACTTGCCCAGTACTTCTGAAATAGTCCAGAAAGAGCAGGTAAATTTGAGAGTCAGGATTTGTCTTTGTCAAGAAAAGAGTTAACTGAGCAGCAAAAGACAGATTCTGATCTCAAGGTCTTGAGGAGAAGGCTGTGGATGAGGAGATTGAGGAAATGCTCTGAGGATATTACTGGAAGGATGAATTGTTCATGAGGAAATGGAGACCTTGTGATGTCCCTGCAAATGAAGAGTGGGCAGTGATTCATCAGGTGGTCATTCCTAAAGCCTACCAGAATGAAATTTTAAATTTGGCCCATAGTACATCTTTGAGAGATCATCTAGGTATAAAGAAGACCATTTATAAAATTTCAAAACTATTTTTCTGGCCTGGTCTGAGGAAGGATGTTGTAAATTTTGTTGCTGGACACGTCACCTTTGTCAGGTTGTGCGGAACCTAATCAGGTCCTCCAGTACCTCCCATGCAATCTATTCCAGTTGTTGGGCAACCTTTCACTAGGGTTATTGTGGATTGTGTGGGTCCCCTGCCTAAAACAAAAGCTGGGAATCAGTACTTGTTAATGGTGTCCAGATTTCCAGAAACTATACCATTGAGGAATATCAAAGCAAAAACAGTGGTAAAGGCTTTGGAAAGAAATTTCACAGTTTTTGGGTAACCTAAAGAGATCCAGACTGATCAAGGACGTAATTTCATGTCAGGACTGTTTCACTAGTTGATTTATGAACGGGGAATTAAACAGATCACTTCATCTGCATACCATCCTGAAACTCAGGGAGCTTTGGAAAGATTTTATTCTAATCTTAAAAATATGATGAGGATTTACTGCCGAGAGAATGGAAAAGATTGGGACGAAGGGATTCATTTACAGTTATTTGCTATAAGAGAGTCTGTAAAGGATTCATTAGGTTTCAGCCCTTTTGAAATTGTGTTTGGACATCAAGTTAGAGGACCTTTAATGTTGATAAAAGAAAGTGGGTTAATGAGGATGTGCAGTTGGATTTGCTGGATTATGTTTCTAAATTTAAAAAGCAGTCACAAAAAATGTAGATTTTGGCTCAAGAGAATTTAAAATGGCTCAGGGAAAAATGAAACGATTATTTTTCTCTGGAGCTTAGAAGATTGAGGGGGGAATTTGATGGAGGTGTTCAAGATTTTAAAAGGGACAGAGAGAGTCAATGTGGATAGGCTTTTTAAATTAAGAGTGGGGGATATTCAAATCAGAGGCCATGGTTTGAGATTGAAGGGGGAAAATTATAGGGGGAACATGAGGGGAAATTTCTTCATGCAAAGGGTGGTTGGGATGTGGAATAAGCTTCCGGCAGAGATGGTTGAAGCAGGGACGTTATTTACATTTAAGGAAAGACTGGATAATTACATGGAGGGGAGAGAATTGGAGGGATATGGACCAGGTGCTGGTCAGTGGGACTAGGAGGGTGGGCATGGACTAGTAGGGCCAAATTGGCCAGTACTGTGCTATATATGGTTATATGGTTATTTGACAGGAAGACTCAAGTGTGGAATTTTAAGCCAGGAAATAAAGTATTAATTTTGTTCCCAACACATGACAATCCTCTTAAAGCAAAATTTTCTGGTCCATATGAAGTAAAATCAGAATTGAATACTCCAGATCGAAGGAATAAAACTCAGATTTATCATATGAACATATGAAACCTTACTATGAGAAAAATGGTAGTGGAGAACAGTATGAATCAGAGATGTTAGTTGTTGACAGGGTTGAGGAAGTTATGGATCATAATATCATGGAAAAAGAATCTTGTGAGGGTAACCTTAAAGCAACCATAGTTCCCGTGTGGCTGTCTAACTCAATAATTTTGAAAAATCTGAAGGAAAAATTAGGTCATCTTAAATCACAAGAATAAAAGCAGTTGCTTTTAAAATAAACATATTATTTCCTGATGTGCCAAAAAGGACATCAATGATTTGTCATGATGTGAATGTGGGAGGAGCGAGTCCCATAAACAACACCCCTATCGAATAAACATTGAAAAGAATAAAATAATGGATCAGGAGGTGGAATACATGTTGGAAAATGGTATTATTAAAGCTTAAAACTCAGATTGGAGTTCTCCTTGTTTTCTGGTACCTTAACCAGATAGAACTGTTAGATTCTGTACCAATTACAGGGAGGTTAATGCAGTAACCAAAACAGATGCTTATCCCATTTCTAGAACTGACGATTCTATTGATAAAATTGGGAAAGCTAAATTTCTTACTAAAGTGGATCTGTTGAAGGGTTACTGGTGTGTTCCACTAACAGAGAAAAGAAGGGATGTTTCCGCATTTGTGACATCATCTGATTTGTACAAATATAATGTGCTTCCTGTTGGCATGAAAAATGCCCATGCTATGTTCCAAAGGAAGATAAATTCTGTAATCCAAGAGTTAAAATATACAGATGCTTATATTGATAAGACATGGGAAAAACATCCGGTGAAATTGGAAAAATTATTTGCAAGATTATCTGAAGCAAACAACTGTCAATTTAGCTAAAAGTGAATTTGGACATGCGACTGCGACATAGTTAGGACACATAGTTGGTCAGGGCAAAGTTGTGCCGGTTGAAGTGAAAGTGCAGGCAATTTCTGAATTCCCTATTTCCTACAGCAAGAAAGCAGTGAGCAGGTTTTTAGGAATGGCAGGATGATATAGGAAGTTTTGCAAGAATTTTGCAGAAATTGCTCTTCCTTTAAACAATCTTTTGAAAAAAGGAGAGAAATTTGCTGGACAAAATCTTGTCAGAGAGGTTTAGAGAATTTAAAGCAGACGCTGTGCCATTGCCCTGTGTTAAAATCTCCTGATTTTGACAAACCATTTTCTTTAGCAGTAGATGCCAGTGAGGGGGCAGCTGATGCAGTTTTGTTACAAAAACATGATGATGAAATTGACTATCCAGTTGCCTACTTTTCAAAGAAATTCAATGTTCATCAAAGGAACTATTCCACTATTGAGAAAGAACTGTTATCTCTAATACTCGCTCTGCAGAATTTTGATGTGTGTCTGGGTACAACCCATGAACCAGTAATGATATTTATTGACCAATCCTCTAGTGTTTTTGAATAAGATGAAGAATAAAAATAGGAGATTGTTAAACTGGAATTTGAACTTGCAAGAATATAATCTGCAAATTAATATCAAAGGTACAAATAATGTGATCGCAGATTGCTTGTCTAGATGTTGAAATGATAATGTAAAGGGAAATGTTTCATTATTGGGATATGTTGCTGTAACGTGATATATATTGTGTATCATTATCATTGTAGAGATAGTTACAAATTTGTTTAGGTTATCAAATAATTTTAGCTCGAGAGCTAAAATTCCTTTGTAGGGGAGAGTGTAATGGAATAAGTTAATAAAATATATGTTTAAAAGGGGGAATAAGATTAGGTAGTTTAGGTCTCTTTTCACACACACAAACATCACATGACAGAAACAGAAAGAAAGACAGAAACAAAAACTGAAAAGAAAGGAGAGAGAGGGAGGTAAAACCTGCAGCAGCCAGTGAAAGGCCTGCTAAAGACCCCATTTCAAGACGGGTTTTGAGTTCAGAGTTCAACCTATTCAAAATCTCTGTCGTGGCTCGTTATTGTTTGTTTCTCCTGAAATAGGGGAAAAGATGAACTCTTTCTAGTAACCTGGAAGAAGGCACGTTTCTCCGGAAAGACACTTTGGTTGCAGATTGAAGTCAATCAGTTAGCGTGTCCAACAAACATCTCTCTGCACCCACCAAAGAACTTCTTAACTGGTAACAACTTACGTTAAGGCACCAGAGCCCGTTGAATAAAATGACTGTTTAATTCTGTGCCCAGTACTGAAAATTGCTTGATACCAGTAAACTTGGAGAACAATAAATGAATGGACAGTGAAAATGATCCATCTTCTCACATACACATTTAGGATTAGAAGGGAGTTAAGTAACTTAAAAGTGATAAATATTGATTTTATTATTCTGTGTTAAGAAAATAAAACCAATTACAACATTTTTGAATATAGCAATAGCAGTAGCCAAAAAAGTATACAGCGATTATATGGAAAACAGAGAACTTTGTAGCAACAGATAGATGGAACAGTGAAATGCCAAACTGTGTACCATTTGAAAAAATTACATATAGTTTAAGGAATCAGAGGGGAAATTTTTATAAGATTTAGGAACCATATATGGATTTCGTTAGTAAAAGTCCATCCACAACATCCATATCCCCCACTCCTCTCAATTAAAAATAAATATTAGAATATAAAATAAGTACTATAAGAAATAATGGGTAGTAATAAATGTGTAGATTTAGATGTTTCTCTCTTTTTCTTTCTTTTACTGGGGGGGAGGGGAAAAATATTACAAATGTTTGTATCATTGTGTGTTATGTTATTATAATGTGATAGCTATATGCACCGAGTCAAAGTTTGTACTGATGTAAACAATAAATAAAATTTCAAAAAAAAAGAAAACCAGAAGTAGCCATTATCTTGGTGAATTTCTGTTACTGCTGGTTTTTGAATCCTTTGGGCTCATAACATTTGGCCAACAATATGAAGAAAAATCCTAAGTGTTTCTACAGGTATATTAAGAGCAAAAGGAGAGGGACAAAATTGGTCTCTTTGAAGATCTATTATGAGAAGAACCAGAAGAGATGGGGAGATCTTAAAGGAGTTTTCTGGCATTGGTATTGACTCAAAAAATGGGCACAGAGTCAAAGGAAGTAAGATAAACAAGCAGTGAGGTCATAGAACCTGTAAAGATTAAAGAGGAAGTGCTTGCTGTGTTAAAGCAAATAAGGGTGGATAAATCCCCAGGGCCTAACAAAATATTCCCTCAGGCCTTGAGGGAGGCAAGGGTAGGAATTGCAGGGGCTCTGGAAGAAATATTTTAAATGTCCTTAGCCATGTGTGCGGTGCAAGAGGATTGGAGGGGAGCTCATGTTGTTCTGATGTTTAAAAATGGCTCCAAAAGTAACCCTGGAAATTATAGACCAGTGAGCCTGACTTCAGTCATAGGTCAATTATTGCAAGGTGTTCTTAGGTGTCAGGTATACAAGAATTTGGATAGCTAGGAACTGATAAGGGATAGCCAACGTGGTCCTAGTGAACCAATCTTGTCAAGTTGTTTTGAGGTTAGCAGGAAAGTTGATGAAGGAAAGGCTGTGGATGTTGTCAATATGGAATTTAGTAAGCCTTTGTCAAGGTCCCTCAGGGGAAGTTAGTCAGGAAGGTTCAGATGCTGGGTATTCATGGTGAAGTAGTGAACTGGATTCCACAATGGCCGGACGGGAGAAGCCAGAGAGTGGTGCTGGATGATGCTTCTCAGAATGGAGGCCTATAACTAGTGGTGTGTCTCAGGGATTGGTGCTGGGACCATTGTTAATTTGTCTTTTACAAGTGGTCCCCAACTTCCAACCTATGCGACTCACTACAATCCATACATACGACTGAAAAAAAAACTGTATTAATTTTTGAAAAATGTAAATATAAAAATTACTCCTCTGGTCACATGAATTCAGGGGCTGTTTATTTCGATAGACCAACATGGCAGCAGCCATAGCAGTCTGGAGGGCGCCAAATGTGTTCTATTTTTGGGTGGTGGATCCGGTGTTCAAGGTAGGGAAGGTGAGTGCAGGGCTGGAGCAACAGATGTCCAACTTGCGTCCATTTCAAGATATGACTGATTGGTCAGAATGGAACTTGGATGTATGTCAGGGACCACCTGTATATCAATGATCTGGATGGTAATGAGGTCAAGTGGATCAGCAAGTTTGCAAATGACACTGGAGCATAGAAAAATGAGGGGAGATTTGATCAAGGTATTTAAAATAATGAGGGGGATGGACAGAGTAAATATAGGTTGGCCTTTCCACTGAGGGTAGGTGAGATACAAACCAGAGGATGTGGGTTAAAGGTGAAAGTGGAAAAGTTTAGGAGGAACACAGAGAGTGGTGGGAGTGTGGAACGAGCTGCCAGCTGAAGTAGTGAATGTGGGCTCAACATTTAAGAAGAATTTGGAAAGTACATGGATGGGAGGTTTATGGAGGGCTATGGTCAGGGTGCAGGTCAGTGGGACTAGGAAGAATAATAGCTTGGCAGAGTCTGGAAGGGACGAAGGGCCTGTTTCTTTGCTGCATTATTCTATGGTTCTAAGTAAGGCTCAATCATGATTTTACTGAAAGCACAAGGCTCAAATGTCCACACTCCCATCTTCTTCTGTTCTTGTGCATGGCAGGAAGAGAAAGAGCATCAACGAGAGAATCATTACAGGAGGAAGGTACCTTCACTTGACGGGGCTGGTATTACGCTCATGATTCTTTCAATTTGATTTATTGAGGAACTTCCAGGAAAGAGTGGTTTGCCGAGCAGCATCTCTGCTAAAATACACCCAATACTCCACATGTCCACACCTTTGGTGTACCTGTACAAAGAGATATGTTGGAATTAGTTTTGATGGCCCTGCATGCTTCCTGTGAAGGCATATCCACAGCAACAATACATAAATGTCTACAACACATGACCCAGGGCCAGGATCCTATTTCCTGACAACATCACTTGCCCACCATTATTTCTGATTTCCTTGCTCTTTAAACCATAGAACCATGCAACATTACAGCACAGAAACAGGCTCCTTCGGCCCTTCTAGTCTGTACCGAACCAGTTTTTTTGCCTTGTCCCACTGACCTGCACCCAGTCCATATCCCTCCATACCCCTCCCATCCATGTACCTGTCCAAATTCTTCAGGGTGGCACAGTTGGCGCAACACCTTTACAGTGTCAGTGATGGGACCAGAGTTCGAATGCCGCACTGTCTGTAAGGAGTTTGTATGTTATCCCTATGGCTGTGTGGGTTTCCCGGGGGGCTCCGGTTTCTTCCCACCACTCAAAACGTACTGGGGTGTAGGTTAATTTGTGTAAATTGGTCAGCATGAACCTGTGAGCTGAAATGTGCTGTATGTTTAAATTTAATTTAATTTTAAAAAGCTAAAAAATTAAAAATGTAAAAAACTTAAATTTAAATGTTAACATTGGTCCTCAGCTGGCTAGGGGTGGGCTGATAACATCGTGATGACACCTGCTGCAGTCCGCGACCCAGGAGCCATCACCAGGGCTCCCATGGTGATTGGTGCTGGGGTTAGGGCTCCCTCCTGCCACCCAGAAATGTCCTCTTCTCGTTCCCCTTCCACCCCTTACTCCTTCAGTAAGGCCATTGAGACTGAAGAGCAGGAGGGCAGCAGGAAGCTGGAGAGAGAGCCGGATCCCCAGCGGGGGCAAAGAGAGTCGAAGCCCACCAAGCCGCTGGGGACAGAGGGCAAAGGGAACTTAGGTTGAGTTCCATGGCCTGGGAGGTGGGAGGAAGGAGGACAGATGCAGAGGAGTAGAGATGGAGAAACAGAGCTGGGGAGTCAAGTTGAAGGGGCAGTGCCAGGCAGAAGAGCTGGAAGAATGATCAATGGTTGTGTTTGTTACCTAAAAGTCCCCCATAGGGGGATTATGGGTAATGAAGATGGCCATTGCTTGGTACATATGTTAGACCTCATGGTGACAGGCGATGCTATGGCACCACTTGCCCCGCCTCCATAAGCTCCAGAGGGTGTTACGAGGCGCTGCAGAAGCTGCCTTTTAGGGCTGCGTCATAAAAATGTACATTCAAATTTTTCTCAGTGGATGGACCCAGCCTTGAGGTGGAGGACCGGGATAAAAACACCTTACATTTACTCTGTCTGTCCCCCTCATAATTTTAAATACCTATCGTATCTCCCCTCATTCTTCTACACTCCAGGGAATAAAGTCTTAACCTGTTAAACCTTTCCCTGTAACTCAGTTCCTGGAGTCCAGGCAACATCTTAGTAAATCTTCTCTGCCTCTTTCTATCTTATTGATATCTTTCCTGTAGCTCGGTGTCCAAAACTGCACACAATTCTCCACATTTGGCCTCACCAATGTCTTATGCAACTTGACCATAACTTCCCAACTCCTGGACTCAATACTTTGATTTATGAAGGCCAAAAGCTCTCTTCACAACCCTATCAGACACCACTTTCAGGGAATTATGTATCTGTATTCCCAGATCCTTCAGTTCTACCCCACTCCTCAGTGCCCGACCATTTACCGTCTACGTCCTTTCTGGGTTTGTCCTTCCAAAATGCAACACCTCACTCTGATCTGCATTAAATTCTATCGGCCATTTTTCAGCCATGTTTCCAGCTGGTCCAGATCCCTCTGCAAACTTTGAAAACCTTCTTCACGGTCCACAACGTCTCCAATCTTAGTGTCATCTGCCAACCTGTTGATCCAATTGACCACATTATCATCCAGATCATTGATATAGATGACAAACAACAAGGGTCCCAGCACCGACCCCTGAGGCCCACCACTACCTGGAACATTTTTCTCTCAAACATGCCAGTTGCTCATGCAGTGACTCAACGCGAAATGTCGATTATTGTTCTGCATCTAAAAATGCTTCCTGACCCAATAAGTTCTTAGAGCATTTGTTTTTTGCTCCAGATTCCAGCCTCTACCTTCTTGTGTAACTAGGTTGGAACTGCATTATTCCAACCCTGCCCTGAAGCTAGTGGATTTAAGTTTCTCTGTGGCAGTGTGAAGAGAAAACAATCAGCACTTCTGCCCCAAATTTAAACCCACATCAATTAACACTTTCACCAGGGAGAGGGACTTTGGTGAATGTGAGGTCAGTGCAGAGCAGGTGACTTGGCTAGAGGTGTCGAGGCAAGAAGAAAGGGTAGTTGCAGAGTTTTTCAGAGTCACGGCTGATATATTCTTTCTTTCACCTCATTTTTCTGCCTCCTCCCCATAATTTTTGACATACGTACCAATAAAAATACCTATCGACCTCTGCTTCAGATCCACCAAATGACTTGACCTCCATAGCTGACTGTGGCAACAAATTCCACACATTCACAAATTGGACAGAAATTTATCCTTATCTCTGGTTCGAAAGGGACATCCTTTTATTCTGTGACTGTGCCTCCTGCACTCTCCCACAACTATAAGACACAGGAGACCATAAATTATAGGAGACTATAGGAGCAGAAATAGGCTATTCAGCCCATTGAGTCAATCCCACCATTTAATTATGAGCAGATCCATTTTCCCCCTCAGCCCCACTGAATTCAAGACTGGTTTATTGCACTGGCCATCGTGTTTATATAGGCCCCAGAGACTGATGTCAGGGCCCTGTATCATTGGAGTCCCGGTCTAGATTTGGCCGGTGTTCCCGCCACAGTTCCCTGTCTTCTTGCCATATGGGAGGTCACCTCCATTGACAGCCTATGTCAACCCCAGGTCCATGTGTTCATCAGCCATTTTGTGGGCCAGTCCACATCTCCGTACGTGGGCCACTACAACATAATCAACATTTTGGGCTTAAGTACTTCAACAAGTATGATAAGATATAGGCAGGTGCCCAAACAAAATGGTGAGGGGGAGGGACAAGTGAGGAGCACAGTCCCACAGGCTGGAGGAAATAGGTGGATAAGGGAGGGAGGGCACACTGGCAAGCAGGGGGAGGAAGGATGGCTCTGTGAATGGAGATGGAATGTGATGGAGAGCTGGAGAAAAGAAGACAAAGGGAATGGAAAGGGAGACTCCCATTGTCTGTACTTTTATACAACAATAAAGGAATCATGAACTTGTAGCGGCAGCTACACTGCCCCTGCAATAACAGACACACAACCAGACGGGTTAAGCTAGTGAGCAGACTAGTTTATTGCAGGCTGCTGGGCTGCACTTAATCTCCCAGCCCAGACCTGGCTGAGAACCGCGCTGGAGGGCACTGACATCATCCGGGCGTCACGTGGTCCCCCAGTGTGAGTTTCTGAGCCCTGTGCTGGAAGGAAGGGAAACCCCCGACAGTGCCATTTTGGCCGGCTGCCCCGCCACGTGGCTTACAAGCGGGGCCGGTTTGTCTGCCTTGTGGTAAGCCACCACAAACTTTCTTTATGACCCTAACTACCAGTGACACCACTTTGAAGGAATTTTGTGTCTGTCTTCCTAGATCCCTCTGTTCACCTACATTCTGCAGTTCCCTACCGTTTATCATGGAAGTCCTACCCTGGTTTGTCCTTCCAAAATACAACACCTCACATTTGTTGTCATTAAATTTCATCTGCCATTTTACAGCCCATCTTACCAGCTGTCCAGACCCTGCTACAAGCTTTGAGTGCCTTCCTCGCTGTCCACTGCACCCTTAATCTTGGTATCATCTGTAAACTTGTTTCTCCCATTTACCACATTATAATCCAGAGCATTGATGTAGATGACAAACAACAATGATCCCACCACTGATCTTTGAGGCTCACCTCTAGTCACAGGCCTCCTGCAGATAGACAATCCTCTACACCACACTGACTTCTCCAACAAAGACAATGTTTAATCCAGTTTATAGCTCATCCTGAATACAAAATGACTGAACCTTCTTGACCATCCTCCCATCAGGACCTTGTCAAAGGCCTTAGTAAAGTCCATTCAGACAACATGCACGGACTTATCTTTCTGACTATCTCCAAACAATTGGTTAAAAAGGTCTACCGCACACAAAACTATGCTGACTATCCCTCATCCTTCATTGGCTGTCCAAATATAATAAAACCCCTGGTATCCAGAATTCAAACTATCAGCAGGCCTCAAGTAAACAGCAAAAGGAAAATAAATTTAAAAATTAAAATAAATATGAATAAAATAATAGATAATAATACATGTTTAAAATTGTAAAAGTAAATATTCTCTGAAGTAACACGTAAACTTTTGGTGAAGATGGGAGCAAATATCCAGCCAGCCTTGGTCGTAGCAGTGGTTGGGTGAAACAGCAATGGTGTTTCCCAGGATGAAGACCTGGTTGATGCCACTCGCCATTGGGGCGACTCTCTTAAAGAGTCTCCTTATCCCTGTTAATAAGAGTTGCCCCAGTCAGAGGCTTTATCGGTGAACTTGGGGGGGATTAATTATCTATGATGCTATTGTTTGTCTTTCGGCAATTTCGTGGAGTAGGATGAACTTGCAGATGCGGTGACAGGTAAATGTTTTCAAAGAATGTAACTGAAAATAAAGTTGAATGCTTTATGGTTTATACTGGTCGAGTACCCCGTATCCGAAGGTCCGAAAACATCCAAAAGCCGAACTTTTTTCATGCCAACTTACCGTCATAAGTGGAAAAAATTCAACACCTGACTTGCCCAAGTGGAGCTGTGACACTCCCTTGGTGCCAGTTTGATTAAAATAATAGTAAAAAAAAACAAATCTCTGCTTCTGGCCGAAAAGATGCCAAACGGAGCTGGGTCCAAGTCTTCAGCATTGACTGCAGCAGGTGTGGTGCCATCGACATCGAAAAAGTCGCCTCGAGGTCCTGGCAGAAGAGGGACATTGGGCTCCCGGGCAGGAACGGAAACCTCAAGCTCTCGGCAAGAGCGGGGACCTCGGACCCCCGGCAGGAGCGGGGACCTCGGGCCCCCGGTAGGAGTGGGGACCTTGGGTTCCTGGCAGGAGCGGGGACCTCGGGCCCCTGGCCGGAGCGGGGACTCTGGGCTCCTGGCAGGAGCAGGGACCATAGTCGGGGATCGGTGATGGCAGCTGGGAGGCGTCAGGGACCAACAGATATTTTTGAGACGTATTACACATTATTTCTGCTTATGCATATGAGCTGATACTAGTATTCTGCTGATAGAAACATAGAAACATAGAAGATAGGAGCAGGAGTAGGTCATTCGGCCCTTCGAGCCTGTTCCGCCATTCAACGAGATCATGGCTGATCTTAAAGTTCAGTACCCCGTCCCCGCCTTCTCTCCGTAACCTTTAATACCCTTATACTGAAGAAACATATCTAATTCCCTCTTAAATATATTCAATGAACCTGCCTCTACTGCCCTCTGTGGCAATGAATTCCACAGATTCACCACCCTCTGGGTCAAGAAATTCCTCCTCATCTCGGTCCTAAATAGTTTGCCTATTATCCTCAAACCATGGCCCCGGGTTCTGGACTCCCCTACCATTGGAAACATCCCATCTGCATCCATTCTGTCCAGTCCTGCCAGAATTTTATAGGTCTCTATGAGATCCCCTCTCAATCTTCTAAACTCCAGCGAGTACAATCCCAATTTGCGCAATCTTTCCTCATAAGTCATTCCTGCCATTCCAGGTATCAGCCTGGTGAATCGCCTCTGCACTCACTCCATTGCAAGAACATCCTTCCTTAGATAAGGTGACAAAAACTGCACACAATACTCCAGGTGGGGTCTCACCAAGGCCCTGTACAGCTGCAGTAAGGTATCCTTATTCCTATACTCAAAACCTCTCAATATGAAGGCCAACATACCATTTGCCTTTTTAACCGCCTGCTGTACCTGCATGCTCGCTTTCAGTGACTGGTGCCCAAGAACCCCTAGGTTTCTCTGCACTTCCCCATCTCCCAATCTATTGCCATTCAAATAGTAATCTGCCCTCCGGTTTGTATTACCTCACATTTATCCACATTGTAGTGCATTTGCCCAGTCCCCCAATTTATCCAAATAATACCGGAGCTTCCTGACCCCCTCTTAGCTTAGTGTCGTCTGCAAATTTGGAGATATTACATCCCTCATCTAGATCATTAATGTAAATTGTGAACAGCTGGGGTCCCAGGACAGATCCCTGTGGCACCCCACTGGTCACCGCCTGCCACTCAGAAAATGAGCCGTTTATCCCAGCTCTCTGTCTTCTATCAGCCAGCCAGTTCTCAATCCACATCAATACCTTGCCCCAATCCCATGAGCCTTGATTTTGCATGCCACTTGTTTTTTTTTAATTTTTTATTTTTTACACCATAAATCACATTAACCATGGTACACACTTTTTCCTTTTCACACATATACAGTACCATTTTCTACCCCCCCACCCCCCATCCCACCCTCCCTCCCGTCCATTTAAGGTATAAAATCTAGGATACATTAAACCAGTCAGACAATGTTGCCATTCAATAAAAATACACCAGAAATTCTACTGAGTCCATTCTTTTCATTTCCTTTTCCTTCCGTTAACTTAGGTAATGATTGTCCCCGGTAGGTTTCGCTATTGTATTTAATGTAAGGCTCCCATATTTGTTCAAATATTTCAATATTATTTCTTAAACTATATGTTATTTTTTCTAATGGAATACATTTATTCATTTCTATATACCATTGTTGTATTTTCAAATTATCTTCCGATTTCCAGGTTGACATAATACATTTTTTTGCTACGGCTAGAGCTATCTTAACAAATCTTTTTTGTGCATCCTCCAAATCAATTCCAAATTCTTTGTTTTTTATGTTAATTAGGAGGAAGATCTCTGGATTCTTTGGTATATTGTTTTCTGTTATTTTATTTAATATCTGATTTAGATCTTCCCAAAATTTTTCTACTTTTTCACATGTCCAGATTGCATGAATTGTTGTTCCCATTTCTTTTTTACATCGAAAACATCTATCAGATACTGTTGGGTCCCATTTATTTAACTTTTGAGGTGTAATGTATAGCCTGTGTATCCAGTTATATTGTATCATACGTAACCTCGTATTTATTGTATTTCTCATCGTTCCGGAGCATAACTTCTCCCATGTTTCCTTTTTTATCTTTATATTTAAATCTTGTTCCCATTTTTGTTTAGTTTTACCATTTGTTTCCTCATTCTCCTTTTCTTGCAGTTTAATATACATATTTGTTATAAATCTTTTGATTATCATTGTATCTGTAATCATATATTCAAGGTTACTTCCCTCTGGCAAACTCAAACTGCTTCCTAATTTATCCTTCAAGTAGGATCTCAATTGGTAATATGCCAGCGCTGTATCTTGAGTTATATTGTACTTATCTTTCATTTGTTCAAAGGATAAGAATCTATTTCCTGAAAAACAATTTTCTATTCTTTTAATCCCTTTTTTCTCCCATTCTCTAAAGGAAAGGTTATCTATTGTAAAAGGGAGTAACTTGTTTTGCGTCAATATTAGTTTTGGTAATTGATAATTTGTTTTATTTCTTTCTACATGAATCTTCTTCCAAATATTGAGGAGATGATGTAATACTGGAGAACTTCTACGTTGTACCAATTTTTCATCCCATTTATATAATATGTGTTCAGGTATCTTTTCCCCTATTTTATCTAATTCTAATCTCTTCCAATCTGGCTTTTCCCTTGTTTGATAAAAATCTGATAGGTATCTTAATTGTGCGGCTCTATAATAATTTTTAAAGTTTGGCAGTTGTCAGCCTCCTTGTTTATACCATTCTGTTAATTTATCTAGTGCTATCCTCGGTTTCCCCCGTCTCCATAAAAATTTCCTTATTATTTTCTTTAACTCCTTGAAGAATTTCTCTGTCAGTTGTATTGGCAATGCCTGAAATAGGTATAATATCCTTGGAAAAATGTTCATTTTAATACAGTTTATCCTTCCTATTAGTGTTAGTGGTAAATCTTTCCAATGCTCTAAATCGTCCTGTAATTTTTTCATTAGTGGATAATAATTGAGTTTATATAGTTGGCTGAGATTTTTGTTTATTTGTACACCTAGGTATCTTATTGCTTGCATTTGCCATCTAAATGGTGATTCCTTCTTAAATTTTGAGAAATCCGCATTATTCATAGGCATTGCTTCACTTTTATTTACGTTTATCTTGTAACCCGACACTTCTCCATATTCCTTCAATTTCTTATATAATTCTTTTATTGATAGTTCTGGTTCTGTTAAGTACACTATAACATCATCCGCAAATAAACTGATTTTATATTCCTTATCTTTTATTTTTATTCCTTTTATATTATTATCTGTTCTTATCAATTCTGCTAGTGGTTCTATACCTAACGCAAACAATAAAGGTGATAGTGGGCATCCCTGCTGTGTTGACCTGCTTAAGTTAAATTGCTTTGATACATGTCCATTTACTGTCACTTTCGCTAACGGTTCCTTATATAATGCTTTAAACCAATTAATATACTTCTCCGGTAAACTGAATTTTTGCAATACTTTGAACAAATAATTCCATTCTACTCTGTCAAAGGCCTTCTCTGCGTCTAAAGCAACTGCTACTGTAGGTGCTTTATTCCCTTCTACTGCATGAATTAAGTTAATAAATTTACAAATATTGTCTGTTGTGCGTCTTTTTTTGATAAATCCAGTTTGGTCTAAATTTACCATTTTCGGTACATACTCTGCTAATCTGTTTGCTAATAGTTTAGCTATTATCTTATAATCTGTGTTAAGTAAAGATATTGGTCTATATGACGCTGGTGTGAGTGGATCTTTCCCTTGCTTTAGTATTACTGTAATTATTGCTGTTTTACATGAATCTGGTAAGCTTTGTGTTTTATCAATCTGGTTGATTTCTTACAGGAGGGGCGGAATTAATAAGTCTTTAAATGTTTTATAGAATTCTATTGGGAATCCATCCTCTCCTGGTGTCTTATTATTTGGTAATTTTTTTTATTATCTCTTGTATTTCTACTATTCCAAATGGCTCTGTTAATTTATTTTGTTCCTCTATTTGTAGTTTTGGTAGTTCAATTTTAGTCAGAAATTCATCTATTTTCCCTTCTTTCCCTTCGTTTTCAGTTCGGTATAATTGTTCATAGAATTCTCTAAAGTTTTCCTTAATTTCTTTTGGATTATATGTAATTTGTTTGTCTTTTTTCCTTGATGCCAATACCATTTTCTTAGCTTGTTCTGTCTTAAGCTGCCATGCTAGAATTTTGTGCGTTTTTTCTCCTAGTTCATAATATTTCTGTTTTGTCTTCATTATGTTCTTCTCCACCTTATATGTTTGTAGTGTTTCATATTTTATTTTTTATCCGCCAATTCTCTTCTTTTAGTTGTATCTTCCTTCATTGCTAATTCTTTTTCTATATTTACTATTTCCCTTTCCAACTGCTCTGTTTCCTGGTTATAGTCCTTCTTCATCTTGGTTACATAACTTATTATTTGCCCTCTAATGAATGCTTTCATTGCATCCCATAGTATAAACTTATCTTCCACTGATTCCGTATTTATTTCAAAATACATTTTTATTTGTTTTTCAATAAATTCTCTAAAATCCTGCCTTTTAAGTAACATGGGGTTTAATCTCCATCTATACATTCTTGGAGGGATGTCCTCTAGCTTTACTGACAATATTAAGGGTGAATGGTCCAATAGTATTCTAGCTTTATATTCTGTTTTTCTTACTCTATCTTGCATACGAGCTGATAATAAAAATAGGTCTATTCTTGAGTATGTTTTATGTCTAGCCGAGTAATATGAATATTCCTTTTCCTTTGGGTGTTGTTTCCTCCATATATCCAAAAGTTGCATTTCTTCCATCGATTTAATTATAAATTTGGTTACTTTGTTCTTTCTGTTAATTTTTTTCCCAGTTTTGTCCATATTTGAATCCAAATTCAGGTTGAAATCCCCTCCTATTAATATGTTCCCTTGCGTATCTGCTACCTTCAAAAAGATATCTTGCATAAACTTTTGATCTTCTTCGTTAGGTGAATATACATTGAGTAGATTCCAAAACTCCGAATATATCTGACATTTTATCATTACATATCTCTCTGCTGGATCTATTATTTCCTCTTCTATTTTAAATGGCACATTTTTACTAATTAATATAGCTACTCCTCTTGCTTTTGAATTATATGATGCTGCTGTTACGTGTCCTACCCAATCTCTCTTTAATTTCTTGTGCTCAGTTAAATGTGTTTCTTGCACAAATGCTATATCAATTTTTTTTTTCAGTAAATTTAGCAGTTTCTTCCTTTTAATTTGGTTATGTATTCCATTAATATTTAAAGTCATATAGTTCAAAGTAGCCATTTTATACTTTGTTTATCTTCCCTTTCCGTTTCTCCATCATTACCTTTCCTTCTTATCCATTTCTGTTTTCTTGTTTTGAACCCTTTATAAGACAAAATTCCTAAAACATCAAACATTTTCCTTATTCTCCTATTTAAAACTTCTTTTGCCCCAATCTCCCCTTCCCCTCCTGAGTTGTCCTTTATCCCTTGTCGGACAACCACATCTCCCCTCTCCATTTGGATTTGCGAATTCACTCGCAAGCGTCAGCTGATTTTGCAGTGACCGCAACTCCCCCCCACCCAGCCCCCCCCAGAAAAGATTTCACTTTTCATATGTAACAAAGGTCACTCTTTTAATTCCCTCCTTATTCCCTCTATTCCATTTCCTTCCCTTATTAATTCTTGTTGGACTGCCTAAAGAAATCTCTTGGTGCCTGCCACATTGACCACCGCCAGTGGGCTGATAACGCCTCAAACCGTGCATCTTGGCGCCTCACAGTTTGGCGGGCAGCAACCTCCTTTGAAGAAGACCGCAGAGCCCACCTCACTGACAAAAGGCAAAGGAGGAAAAACCCAACACCCAACCCCAACCAACCAATTTTCCCCTGCAACCGCTGCAACCGTGTCTGCCTGTCCCGCATCGGACTTGTCAGCCACAAACGAGCCTGCAGCTGACGTGGACTTTTTACCCCCTCCATAAATCTTCGTCCGCGAAGCCAAGCCAAAGAAAAGAAGAATACTATCTATATTTTCCTCTAAATACAGATACATTCATGTTTGCACATTATACATATACACACATATACCTCTTTACCACATACATATAAATCGTGGTCATTTTTACTCTTATTACATATCTTCATCTCTCTGGTTGTTTTGTAGTTGTTCTGCAAATTTCCTTGCTTCCTCTGGATCCGAGAATAGTTTTTTTCCATAAGATCGTTTTCGATGTATTGAACTCCTTTCTCTTCTTCAGGAGTTCAAAACTTATGTGTCTTTTTAGTTCGCAGTCTTTTGTACTCTCGTTATACGTCTTCATCCCTCAGTCTATTTTGTAATTGTTCTGCAAATTTTCGTGCTTCCTCTGGATCAGAGAATAGTCTGTTTTGTTGTCCTGGAATAAATATTTTCAATACCGCTGGATGCTTTAGTATAAATTTATACCCTTTCTTCCATAAAATCGCCTTTGCTGTATTGAACTCCTTTCTCTTCTTCAGGAGTTCAAAACTTATATCTGGATAAATGAAGATTTTTTTGCCCTTTGTACTCCAGTGGCTTTTGCCCTCTCTTACTTTTTCCATTGTCTTCTCCAGTACCTTTTCTCTTGTAGTATATCTTAGGAATTTTACTAAAATAGATCTTGGCTTTTGTTGTGGTTGTGGTTTAAAGGCCACTGCTCTATGTGCCCTTTCTATTTCCATTTCTTGCTGTAGTTCTGGACATCCTAGGATCCTGGGGATCCAATCTTTTATAAACTCTCTCATATTCTTGCCTTCTCATCTTCCTTAAGGCCCACTATCTTTATGTTATTTCTTCTGTTATAATTTTCCATTTTATCTATTTTCTGAGCTAACAGTTCTTGTGTCTCTATAACTTTTTTATTAGATTCCTCTAATTTCTTTTTTAAGTCCTCTACCTCCATTTCTACTGCTGCTTCCCGCTCTTCCATCTTGTCCATTCTCTTTCCCATTTCTGTTAAGGTCATATCTATTTTATTCATTTTCTCTTCTGTATTGTTTATTCTTCTTCTTAAATCATCAAATTCCTGCACTTGCCATTCTTTAAATGACTCCATGTATTCTTTAATAAGAGAAAGTACCTCCTTTATCTTGCCTTTCTTTTCTTCTTATATTTCACTGTACTCTTCCTCTTCTTCTTCCTCTGGGTTGGCCATCTGTTGTTTCTTTGTTGCCCTTTTCTTCTCTTCTTTCTTGTTTTCGTTGTCTTCTATGTTCTCCTCTTGCTGCAGGTGTTCTGCAGCTGTCGTTGCCGGCTGTGGAGATCGACTCCCCAGCTGGTCACCCCTCCCGTCGGTGTGTTTTTTTGCATGTGCATCGCGCATGCGCGGTTGCGCACTTTTACTCGGCTCAGCAAGCCATTTTTGTAGTCCACTTTCTACCGACCTGAGGGAGCGGGTTTCTCTCTCCACCGCGGGCCTCTTCGAACAGGTAAGGCCTTCTCCTTCTTCTTCCATTGTCTTCTCTTCCTCTCTTCTTACCGTTGGTTTCGATTTTTCTTTTTTCGTCGCCATCTTCTTTCCACCTTTATACTCACTTTTCTTTAATTTTTATTTTTGTGCCTTTGTGTTTTCCTTTGTTTTTTTCCGACTTTTCTGGAGAGGGCTGGAGTTCACCGTCCGGCCACTACTCCATCACGTGACTCCCTCTGCATGCCACTTGTTTATGTGGGACCTTATCGAAGGCCTTTTGGAAGTCCAGGTACACCACATCCACTGGCTCTCCCCCATCTATTTTACCTGTCACCATCTCAAAGAATTCCAATAGATTTGTCAAGCACGATTTACCTTTTGTAAATCCATGTTGACTCTGTCCGATCCCTTCTCTGCTAGTCATATGCTCCGCTATTACATCCTTAATAATGGATTCCATCATTTTGCCCACTACTGATGTAAGGCTCACCGGCCAATAATTCCCCGCTTTTTCTCTACCCCCCTTTTTAAATAGTGGGGTAACATTAGCTACCCTCCAATCCATGGGTACTGATCCTGAGTCTATCGAGTTCTGGAAAATAATTCTTAAAGCATCTGCTATCTGAATGGCCACTTCCTTAAGTACCCTAGGATGTAGATTATCAGGCCCTTGGGATTTATCGGCCTTCAATCCCATCAATTTCCCCAAGACCATGTCCTTAGAGATACTGATTTCTTTCAGTTCCTCCCTTGCATTAGTCTCTATGTTTCCCAACATCCTTGGGAGGTTATTTGTATCCTTTCTTGTGAAAACAGAACTAAAGTAAGAATTTAATTGGTCTGCCATTTCCTTATTCCCCATTATATATTCCCTTGATTCTGACTGCAAGGGACCTACTCTGGATTTCACCAATCTTTTCCTCTTGACATATCTATAAAAGCTTTTGCAGTTGGTTTTTATGTTTGCCACAAGCTTACTTTCGTAATTTATTTTTGCCCTCTTGATTAATCCCTTTGTCCTCCTTTGCTGCATCTAGAACTGCTCCCAGTCTTCGGATTTGGTACTTTTCTTGGCCAATTGATATGCTCTCTCTTTGGACCTAATGCTGTCTCTAATTTCCCTTGTTAATCCAAGTCGTTAATAAAAATCACGAAAAGCAGAGGTCTCAGAATCGATTCTTGTGGGACACCACTAGACAAAACCCTCCAATCCAAGTGTACTCCCTTCACCACAACCCCCTGCTTTCTACAGGCAAGCCAATTCTGAATCCACATGGCCAAGCTTCACTGGATCCCATGCCTTCTGACTTTCTGAATAAGCCTACCATGTGTAACCTTCCCAAGTGCTATTCTTGTAAATGATGTATTGAGTGTAGTGGTGTGTAAACTATTAGAAAGGATTTAGCTTGTAAACCACAACTTGTTTTTGTAACATTCAGATTCTTCTTCAATTTTGATATCTCGTTATCAAACACCTTCTTCTGACAAAAACGACTTATTTCCAATTCAGCATTCATCAACTTAATAATAATAATAATAATAATAATAATAACAATTACAGCACGGAAACAGGCCATTAGGCCCTTCTAGTCCGCACCGAACCAAACACCCCTTTCTAATCCCACCTCCCTGCACAACTATTAGGTATCAGCTCTTTCGTGTCTTCAGATTCTTTTTCTTGATATGATTTAAAAGCATAGTTTTTAACCTAAGAATCCATGCTACAGCCTTTTTCAAAGAAAACCATGAAGAGTGATAGCAAATTAATTGAGTGATCAGATCATTTTCATTAGATATTTGAATAATATTTACATTAGTGTTTTGGATTTCAGGATCGGCCATTGAAATTTCTTTTAACCCTTCTGGATTTTGATGCCAATCTTCTTAAGAGCACAGAAGAAATTAAGGAGTGGACACCCGTGTGTTGGCTCCGTTTAGAAAAGATTCCATTCAAGATATAGTGACTGGCTTTATAGAGCCACTCTGTCTTTTCCCATTATAACTCCACAATTCACTCTTGATTATTTTGTAGTACAAAATAAATGACAGGACCAAAACCACCTTTGCTTGAATCAGCAAAGTGGAATAACTGAGCAAATGTGGCATTTCCAAACTGTTGGTTTAAAACATCTGTTGACTTCAAAGTTTTCTAACATTTTAAGACTTTCAATCCAATTTATACAATCTTGTGTGATGGATATTTTTGCCCTTTTAAAACCTTGTTCTGGATTCATATATTGGCAACTTGACTAACTCCTTCCCCTGTCCTTCAATATACTGTTCCAGGTAATACAGATAAATTAACATAAAAAAAATAACAATTATAGCACGGAAACAGGCCATTAGGCCCTTCTAGTCCACACCGAACCAAACACCCCTTTCTAGTCCCACCTCCCTGCACAATGCCCATAACCCTCCATCTTCTTCTCATCCATATACCTGTCCAACCTTTTCTTAAATAATACAATTGACTCCGCCGCCACTATTTCTCCCGGAAGCTCATTCCACATGGCTACCACTCTCTGAGTAAAGAAGTTCCCCCTCATGTTACCTCTAAACCTCTGCCCCTTAATTCTTAACTCATGTCCTCTTGTTTTAATCTTTCCTCCTCTTAACGGAAATAGTCTATCCACATCCACTCTGTCTATCCCTTTCATAATCTTAAATACTTCTATCAAATCCCCTCTCAACCTTTTACGCTCCAAAGAATAAAGACCTAATCTGTCCAATCTCTCCCTATACTCTAGATGCTTAAACCCAGGTAACATTCTGGTAAACCTTCTCTGCACTCTCTCCACTCTGTTTATATCCTTTAGTGTTTTTGTATGACTTTCAATATGATGTTCAAAAGATTTCATGAATGTCAGATATTGTAATGGATCTCCATTAAAAACTGGAATTTCCTTCTGAGGCAAACCGTATGATCCTTGTTTTGCTATGAGTGATATTATATTGTCTTGTCCACCATGGCTTGCGACTGGTTGTCTTAAGGTGAATGAAGAAAACAGTTCTTGAACTGGTGCCATAGGTGTAGGACCTTGAGTTGTAACTGATGGAGATCCTTGACTTGTAGCCGGTTCTCCAGCAACATGAAAAGACATCAATGGTTGAGTATGATCAACTTGCATGGTTGAGCTTTTTTGAAATACTCTCCTTTCGGGAAGATCCTTGTATTGTGCGCTCTGGAGAGATTGAAGGTCACTAGTACTTTCCATAAGATTGGTCATTGTCATTTGAGCACTGCAGTGATACCCGGGGCTCCTTGCTCGAGTATATTTGTTTCTTGTGGCTGCATTACCCATGGCTCGGCTGGAAGGTGAGGTGCTAGCTCTTTGGGTCTATCACTTTCAGTTACAAATCTTGTAGAAGCCATATTCATACCATGTGGTTCTATTCAATAATCTATCTTGTTTTTCACTAGCCATTTAAGTTGTTCTTCTTGCTCCAATTGCCGTTTCTTGATTTCAGCTTTCCAATCCTCTAAAGTACATCTTTTCTCCAACCACTTGCTGTGCACAGACAGTAGCCAAGTCTGCTTGTGCCTTACCATGCATAGCTGTTATGCTTGAAGCACATCTTCTTTCTCTAGATGGCTTTGAAGACTTTGAAGGTCTACCTGAGCTCATAAATTTGGAAATACTATCATCAGGATTCACATCTGAACTTTCTGATTGAATCTCTATCTTCTGGATTTCACTTGGTACAGCACCAATGGGACTTTGCAACATACATTCATCTGTTCCAGCTCCACTAACCTTTAAGCCAGCTCATGAGGCCTGCAGGGCCTTGACAGAGTCCCCTTCTTGCTTGGTAGTAAAGCCGCTTCTTCTTTGGCAACTGGCTCCAACATCCTGTCAAGCATTATCGGTCTGCCTTGCTGGTTTTGAGAGGAACTGTTTGCTGAAGGTCTTTAGCCTGAGACGACTTCTTATCCATCTTGGGTTTGTCACACTGCAACCTGGGTTCCCCTGGTTCCTGGGAACTGTAAACAAATTTGTATTTTATGTGGTCCCTCTAAGAGAATTGCTCTGAATTGACTTTGTGTGGTTCTGCACACAAGCTTTCTTATCTCTGGTTATTTATAACTTTTAAGAACACATTCTTCTGGGGTTCCTGAAAATTCTGCTACTAGCAGTGGTTTATCTTTTTCAAGGTCACAGGTGTCTGGTCAGACCTTGACCCAATTTCAAACTGAGCAATTCACAGACATGTTCCCAAAGACTTCTGGAATATTCTATGGAAACTTTAAAGAGATTCATAACAATATTGATAAACAAATTTAAAGAGAAACTAAAAAATTCAAAGAAAAATTTCCTGAAGAATAATAAGTAAGCTGTTAGTCTGGGCGGATATTACGAAATATGATGTCATAGTCACTATGGTAACACTACAAACAATAGTTCTTTTAAAGAGACAGGCACAAAATGAACTAAGAGTTTAAAATAAAACACAAGGTTTTAACCTTTACACCTCTTGCACTCTACTATCTGGCACTCGGATTCCCATTCCCACCTCCCTGCAATGTGGTTTAAACCTCCTGAGGCAGCACCAGCAAACCTTCCTGCAAGGATATTAGTTCCCCCTCTAGTTTCGTCCTGCCAATACTGCTTTCACCTTCTCAGGAAGAGAGTCCAATAATCCAGAAATCTCAATCTCTCCCTCCTGCACCATGTTTGAAGCAGCATTTTCATTAGCCTCCAACATCAACTCCTGAACCTGATGGGATGAACTTTGCTATAATCTTCTTTATCCTTCAAACTATTTATATCACTATTACTTACCAGATAGCAGCAATAGAAATGAGCCCAGACAGTGTTATATTTTAATTATTAATAAACAATAATATAACACTTTATCTAATTTAACTAACTTATCTAACTTAACCCCCAACAATGCGCAAATATACTGGGTGTGTGTGGAATATCCCAAGCCACTGCAGCTCAAGGAACAATTTTTGGAAGGCAGTTCAAAGTTCAGTTTCCGAAATTCAGTGTCGATCCATGGACGTGAGATGCTTCCAGCGAGTGACAACTAAAACTCCCCTCCTCTTTGGCGTAGGGTACATGAAGCAAGTGATGCTCACAAAACTTCCAGAACCCTTTCCGTGGGTCAGCCGAACTCAAGTGACCTTCATTCTTTTGGTCACAGAATGGTATTCTCACTCCTCTATAATAACCAAGAGGAAATCAGATTGCCTATATACTCATTCCTCTATAACAGACAGGAAGAAATCAGACAGATTGTCTATAATCACGCATGAGGCCAATCCAACACAGTATTTCTTCAGAGAGCTGTTTGCTCCTGTTCTCTCTCCTTAAAATGGCCCCTGAGCTAAGTTGTGCACTGCTTCTTCAATACACTGGTCACATGGTCTCCTGACCTGGGATTTCCAGGGTTTCTGCATATGTATCTAATTTTTGAAACATGCTGTTCAAAGCCTGCTGCCAGTTCACAGTCACTTTCCAAAACCAGCAGGCTTTTGTTAATCTGTTCTCTTAAAGTGGCAGTCCAACACAAATGAAAATGAACTAACTGATAAATGGGAGCATGTAACCATCACATTCCTGAGGCTCCCACCCAAGTTCCTTTTGATCCAAATAACCAGGGTGTGATTAAAGATCCAACTGCGCTGGGTAGGTCACGTCTCCAGAATGGAGGACCATCGCCTTCCCAAGATCATGTTATATGGCGAGCTCTCCACTGGCCACCGTGACAGAGGTGCACCAAAGAAGAGGTACAAGGACTGCCTAAAGAAATCTCTTGGTGCCTGCCACATTGACCACCGCCAGTGGGCTGATATCGCCTCAAACCGTGCATCTTGGCGCCTCACAGTTCGGCGGGCAGCAACCTCCTTTGAAGAAGACCGCACTGACAAAAGACAAAGGTGGAAAAACCCAACCCCAACCAACCAATTTTCCATTGCAACCGCTGCAACCGTGTTTGCCTCTCCCGCATCGGACTTGTCAGTCACCAACAAGCCTGCAGCAGACGTGGACATACCCCTCCATAAATCTTCGTCTGCGAAGCCAAGCCAAAAGGATACATTAAAGGACGATGTGAGAGGTGTTTTTCATACAGAGTGGTGGGTGCATAGAGCACGCTGGTGGAGGCAGGTACAATAGAATCGTTTAAGAGACTATTAGATAGGTACATTAAACTGTGAAAAATGGAGGGTTACACAGTGGGGAAATTCTCAGCAGTTGCCAGAGTAGGTTATCAGGTCGGCACAACACTGGGACAAAGGGCCTGGACTGAGCTGTAGATTTCTGTGTTCTATGTAGCTATGAAGATCAAATGAAGGCAAGTCAGTAGATTTTGTCTTTGAAGACTAAGTGAAGGCACTTGACAAGATCCCACATGGTAAGCTGCTCCAGAGGATGAGGGGAAAAGAGAACCAGAGTGAGGTTGCAAATTGGATCTAAAATTGGCTTGGTGAAAGGAAGTGGATGGGAGTTTTTCTATTTGGAGATGTGTGACCAGTGGTGTATTGCAAAGATAGGTACTAGCATTCCAGATTTTTGTTATTTTTAATATTAACAACTGGATGCAATTGTTGGAGGTATAATTAGTAAGTCTACAAGTAACACAAAAGTTGGTGGTGTCGATTGTAAGACAAGTTGTCGAAGGTCACAACAGATTAGGGATGTGATTGAAAGTTGGGTGATGTGTTGAAAGATGAGTTTTATTTGAAAGAGTTTTGGTTGAACATGAAAACAAGGAGAATGAAAGGGGATTAGAGGGACAGTGTTTCTTTCCAGAAAGATACATGCCATTTGCTGCCAGAGATGGCAGTGGAGTTAGATACAATCAATCAAGGCAGTGAAAGAGGCGAGTGCATAATGCAGGCAAGGTCAGCACTAACATGGTGGCCAAAGGACAAATTTCTGCTCAGTTCCACTACACAACTACAAGTCCGGAAGCAGCCCAAGGCATCAAATTCTCAAACATGATCAGAAATAGAGTCAAACAGACAGAACACGCTCTTCAGCCCAACTTGTCCATGCCAACCAAGGTGGTATTCGGAGATAAGCCCACTTCCCTGCATTGGTCCATATCCTTCTGAGCCCTTCCCATCGATAAATCTGTCCAACTGAATGTCACAATCCTACCCACTTCCAGAGTTTCCTCTGGCAGTGTTCTCTAGATATGGACCACCCTCTGAGCGAAGAAGAATGGTCAACAATTCCAGTCTTGCTGCAGCACCCAGTTTCCAAAATTAATAAATACAAAAAAAAACAAAGAGCTGACCTGGGAGAGGCGAGGAGGATTTCTGGTGCTCGATACCAACGAGTGGCCACATACTCTGTCAGCGCAGGGTTCCCATGCTCCTCTTGTATCTGATTGATGCACCTGGCCAGCCCAAAATCACACAGCTTGACAAAGCAGTCCGAATCCAGGAGGATGTTGGAAGGCTGGAGAATGAGAAAAATGCTAAAGGAAAGCGCTGGAGGCTTCAAGTGAAGGGTGGGAGCTGGAAGGAGAGCAGAGAAAATCAGTGCAGCTGAATCATGAACCACAATTGTGAGGAATGCAGAGGTTTGTACTGGAGAAAGGCGTAAGGGCTGCGTGAATAAATATGGGTTGGGGATGGGCATGGAATAGGAGCCGGAGTGGGGGACCGTGAACAAGTAGAGGCTGGGGTGGGGGCTGTGAACAAGTTGGGGCCGGGGTGGGGGCCGTGAACAAGTAGGGGCCGGGGTGGGGGCTGTGAACAAATAGGGGCCGGGGTGGGGGCTGTGAACAAATAGGGGCCGGGGTGGGGGCTGTGAACAAGTAGGGGCTGGGGCAGGAGATGTGAACAAGTAGAAGCTGGGGTGGGGGCTGTGAACAAGTAGAGGCTGGGGTGGGGGCTGTGAACAAGTATGGGCCGGGGCGGGGGCTGTGAACAAGAAGGATCTGGGACTGGGGCGACAAGCAAGCAGAAGTTGTGGCATACAACATAGAACACAACAGCACAGGCCCTTCACCCCTCGATGTTGGGCCAACCCATATATCACTAGTACTAAACCCACCCTACCCCTTAACCCTCTCTTTTTCCTTCATCCACGTGCCTGTCTAAGAGCTTGCCAAGTGTCCCACCACCATCCCAGCAAGCCATTCCACACACCCGCAACTCTTGTGTAAAAAACTTTCCCCCCAACATCTCTCCAAACTTCCCTCCCTTCACTTTGTACATGTTCTCTGGTGTTTGCTGATTCTGTCCTGGGAAAAAGGTGCTGACTGTCCACCCTATCCACACCTCTATCGTCTCCTCTCATCCTTCTACACTCCAAAGAGAAAAGTCCCAGCTCTGCTAACCTTGCCTCATAAGACTTATCCTGGTATAAATCTTCTCTGCCCCCTCTCCATAGCTTCCACATCCTTCCTTTAATGAGGTGATCAGAACTGAACACAATATTCTAAGTGTGGTCTCACCAGAGATTTGTAGAGCTGCAACATAACCCCTCTACTCCTGAACTCAATCCCCCATTAATGAAGCCCAACATCCCATTGGCCTTCTTAACTATCCTATCAACTTGTGCGGCAACCTTGAGGGATGTATGGATTTTGACCCCAAGGTCCCTCTATTCATCCACACTCTTAAATAATCGACCATTAACCCTGTACTCAACCTTGTGGTTGGTCCTTTGAAAATGCATCACCTCACACTTATCTGGATTAAACTCCATCTGCCACTTTTCCACCCATCTCTGTATCCTGATCACATCCTTTTGTGACCTTTGACGACCTTCAGCTCTATCCACAACTCCTCCCACCCTTGTGTCATCAGGAAATTTACTGACCCATCCTTCCGCCTCTTCATCCTGGTCATTTATAAAAATGACCAAAACAGATCCCTGCAGCCCCTCCACAAGTCACCGCCCTCCAGACAGAACACTTTCTTTCCACTACTATTCTCTGCTTTCTTCCTACAAGCCAATTTTTTATCCACAAAGCTAAGGTTCCACTGATACCAAGATTCATGACTTTCTGGATGAGACTCTCATTGGGGGACCTTGTCAAATCCATATAGACCACATCTACTGCCCGACCCTCATCAATTTCTTTTGTTACCTCCTCAAAAAACTCAATTAGGCTTGTGAGGCATGACCTTCCCTTCACAATAACATGCTAACTATCCTCGAGTCAACTGGACTTCTCCAAATGCTCAAAGATCCTGTCCTTAAGAATCCTCCCCAATAGTTTACACCCCACTGACAAGTCTCACTGGTCTATAATTCCCAGGATTCTCCATTACGTTTTAAAAAAGTGGGCTATATTTGCCATTTTCAATTCTCCAGCACCTCCATTGTGGCCAAAAGATTCAAAGATCATAGCTGCTGCCCCAACTATCTCTTACCTCCCTTCCCATAGCAGCCTGGGGTATATCGCGGCTGGCCTTGGGGACATCAATCTTGATGTTTTAAAGAAGATCCAACACTTCCTCTTCCTCAATCTCCACATTGTCCAGCACACAGGCCTGTTCTATTCTGACCTCACCCTGATCCTGATCCTTTTCTCTTGTGAATACTGAAGCAAAGTATTCATTTAGGTCATTTCCAACCTCCTCTGTCTCCAGGCCCCACCTTCATTCTTGTCATCCTTCTGTTCTTCACATACGCATAGAATGACTTGGGGTTCTCCTTAATCCTACAGCCAAGGCCTTCTCATGCCCCTTTCAAACTTTCCTAAATCCTTTCTTAAGCTCCTTCCTGGCGACCATATACTTCTCATGAGCCCTTCCTGTTTCCTGCTTCCAATATCTAACAAATGCTTCCTTCTTCCCCTTGACCAGCTGCTTCACCTGTTTTGTCAGCCACGGGTCCCTTTTCCGCCCATCTTTTCCCTGTCCCAGTGGGACAAACCTATCCTGAACCCAGCACAAGTGGTCCCTAAACTTCCTCCACATTACTTCTCTGCTTTCACCCTTAAACATCTGTTTCCAATTTACTTGGTAGTTTCTGCCTCATCCCATTGTCATTAGCCCTTCCCCATTTTGTCTGCTTTTATCCTTTTCCATAACTATGTCGAGGCTAAGGGAGTTGTGGTCACTCTCACCGAAATGTTTCCCCACCGAGTGGTCCCCCACCTGACCAGGTTCATTCCCCAGAATTAGATCCAGTCTGGCCTCTCCTCTCGTCAGCTGGTCCACACACTGTGTCAGGAATCCTTCTTGAACACACCTGACAAATTCAGCCCCATCCATCCCTCTTACAGTCAGGAGGTGCCAGTCAATATTAGGGACGTTGAAATCATCCTACAACCCTGTATTTCCCACCATTCCAAAATCTGCCTGCTGATCTGCTCCTCGGGGTCCTGAGGGCTATTTGGGGGCCTGTCGACGTCTCCCAGCACAGTGAGAGCTCCCTTCCTATTTCTGACTTCCGCCCACATTGTTTCACTTGACCCTCCCTCTGCAGTGTCCTCCCTTTTCAGCCTTGATGACCAGTAATGGTACTCACCCCCCACCACCCTTTCCTACCTCCCATCCTATTCCTTTTAAAACACCTAAACCCTGAACCAATCCTGCCCATTCTCCAGCCAAGTTTCAGTAACGGCCACAACATCGTAGTTCCATGTACTGATCCATGCTCGAAGTTCATCCTCTTTATTTCTAGTACTCCTAGCATTGAAATAGACCCCTTTAACCCCTTTAACTGGTTCCTTTCATGTCTTGTCCCCTGCCTGCCTTTCCTCACCAACTCAGAGCACATAGCATCAAGCTTTGTCCTTCTACTCTACCCTCACAGTCTAATTTCCCACCCCAGTTTAAACCCTCCCCAACAGGTCTAGCAAACCTGCCCGCCAGGATACTGATTTCCTTTCCAGTTCAGGTGCAGCCCATGCTTTTTGTACAGGTCAAACATTCCCCAGATTAGATCCCAATTATCCACAAATCTGAACCCCCTGCCCCATGCACCAGCTCTTCAGCCACACATTCACTGCCACAACTTCCTATTCCTATCCTCTCTGGTGTGTGGCACAGGCAGTAATCCTGAGATCACCACCCCTGAGGTCCCTTTTTTTATAATTCCTTCCCTAACTCCCTATATTCCCTCTTCAAGACCTCATCCCTACTCCTAACTATGTCATTGGTCCCCAGGTGGGCCACAACATCTGGCTGCTCACCCTCCCCCTCCAGAATGCTATGAACTCGATCAGAGGTGTCCTTGACTCTGGCACCTGGGAGGCAGCATGCCATCTGGGAGTCTTACTCTCGCCCACCAAACTTCCTATCTGCTCTCCTAACCAATGAGCCCCCAGTCACCACAGCTCTCCTCTTCTCCTCAATTCCTTTCTGAGCTGAGGGTCCAGTCTGTGGCAGAGGCGTGACCACCATGACTTGTTCCTGGTAAATCGTCCCCCCGAACAGTATCCAAAATAGTATACTTATTGTTCAAGGGAACGGCCACAGGGGTGCTGTGCCCTGTCTGCTTATTCCCCAAGCCTTTCCTTACAATCACCCAATTACCTGTCACTTGACCTTTCGGGGCAACTGTCTCCCTGAAGCTCCTCTCTATCACTGCCTCGGCCTCCCGAATGATCCCGAGTTCATCCAGCTCCAGCTTCCTAACTTGATTTCCCAGGAGCTGCAGCTGGATGCACCTCTTGCAGGTGTGGTCATCAGGGAGAATTATGTTGACCCAGATTTTCCACATCACGTAACCAAAGAAATGTACGATTGTGCATTTTGGACGAGGAAATAAATGGTCGGATTATTATTTGGATGGGAAGAAAATTCAAATCTCATAAGTATAAAAGGACTTGGGGGTCCTCAAGCAGGATAATCTGAAAATTGACAGCCAGGACGGATCAGCAGTAAAGAAGGTGAATGTTATGTTGGCATTTGTTTCAAAGGAGATTATGTATAAGAGTAAAGAGGTGTTGATGAGACTCCATGGGGCTCTGGTGAGACCTCCTTTGGAGAACTGCGTGCAGTTTTGGGCCCCATAGCTTTGAAAGGATATAGCAAGGTCGGAGAGGGTACAGAGAAGGTTTACCAGAATGATTCCAGTAATGAGAAGGCTAACGTATGAGGAACGCTTAGCGGCTCTAGGACTCTATTCATTAGAATATTTAAGAATGAGAGGGGATTTCATAGAAACATTTTGAATAATGAATGGATTGGACAGAGTAGATGTAAATAAGATGTTTCCCCTGTTGGGTGATTCCAGGACAAGAGGGCACACTCTTAAAATTAAAAAGTACCAATTTACAACAGAGATGAGGAGAAATTTCTTCAGCCAGAGGGTAGTAGATTTATGGAATTCATTGCCACCTGCAGCTGTGGAGGCAGGATCATTGGGGGAATTTAAAGGGGAAATTGATAGGTATCTAATTAGTCAGGGTATGGGATATGGGGACAAGGCCGGAACTTGGAACTAGATGTGAGAGCAGTTTAGCTCAGGGAGGTTTCACAGAGAAGACTCGATGGGCCAGATGGCCTGCTTCTGTTCCTTTTTCTTGTGATCTTGGGTTCTTGACAATTGCCCTAACTGCTGACTCCATTAATTCCTTTCATTACAGGTTATATTAGTATGGTTATGGATAAATATGTCTTTAAAGAGACAGATTGTGGGGGGTTTAGTGTAGGTCACTGAACATACAAACACTTAACAAAAGACATCTCATTTAAAATGCAAGAGCTTTGCTGAAGCTGGACATTGAGGCTCCAGTTGATTTTTCAGAGACAATGGAATTGCAAACGGAACAGAGTCCGGACTCAAGAGCTGATAAGATCTTTCAAAGATTGGATTTGGAGCCTTGGGAGAGGTCATTTGCAGAGAGGAAAAAACAAACAGGATTCTTCTCTCAGAGAAAGAGAGAGAGAGAGAAGTCAGTTCTATAGTAGCTGTTGAGGCTGCAACATGCCAAGCTGGCAGCTTGTTGAAAGACCCCATTTTGAAGACAGATTGTGAGTTCTGAATTTGGCCTGTTCAAAACCCTTGTAGTCCTGACAAGAGGAAATGGCTGGCTAGATTATTTCTCCTGAAATAAGGGAAACACTCTGTGGTTATCATTTGGAAAACCAATGATGGGGCAAGTTTCTTCAGCAAGACACTGATTGGAGGAAATCAATTTATGCGTGTCCAATGAGCAATAAATCTCTCTCTGAATCCAACAAGAGCCTTCCTGAGCGGTAACTATTTAACTTTAAGCACCAGAGCCTGGTGAAGATTCATAAATGTTAAATTCTTTGCACAGCATAAAAAATGCCTGATACCAATGAACTTGGAGGAGTGAGAAGTGAATGGTTGGACTGTGAAACAAAGAACTTTCATGAAAGTACAGACACTTGCACTTAGAATTAGAATGGGGTTAAGTTAGGTTAAGTTAATAGTAATGTTAAAGTTTGATCCTGTTTTTATGTTTAAAGAAAATAAAAAGCAACTTTTGTTTAAGTAACCATTGTCTTGGTGAATTTCTATTGCTGCTGAGTTTTGGAGTCTCCTGGACTTGTAACACTCCCAATTTAAATTCAAAGACCTTACCTCCATCTTATCTCTATCTATCTTGGTTGCAAGAGGGGCAGGACTGGCAGCTTTATGTTCCAAGATTCCATTGTTTCAGATGTGATAGAGGGGGAGGGATGAAAGGGGGAGGAGTGCTTGTCAGGGAAAATATCACAGCTGTGCTTCAACAGGACACCTTAAACAGGGCTTGTCTACAGAGGCCATATGGGTGGAGCTGAGGAACAAGAAAGGTGTGACCATAACTGATAGGGTTGTGTTATACATTGCCCAATAGTCAGAGAGAATTGGAGGATCAAATCCTAACCCTAACCCTAACCGATGTAAGAAACAGAAAATTGTGATAGTAGATTTTTAACTTTCCACATATTGACTGGATTTTGTCAAATTTGTTCTGGAAAGTTTTCCAAATCAATATATAGAGGTATCAATGAGGGAGGATGCAATACTTGATCTCCTCTTAGGGAATCAGACAGGACAGGAGACATAGGTATGTGTGGGTGAACATTTTTGGACCAGTGACCATAATGTCATTAATTTCATTACTTATTGAGAAAGATAGGTCTGGTCCTCGAAATGAAATTCTAAACTGGAGAAAGGTTGATTGGAATAAGCTGTTTTCTGGCAAGGATATGTTCAGTAAGTTGAAGGCCTTTAAAAATGAAATTTTGAGAGTGTTGAGTTTGGATGTTCCTGTCAGGATTAAAGGCAAGGTTAGAAGGTAATTGGGAACCTTGATTTTCAAGAGATATTTGTGATCTGGTTAAGAAGAAGAGAGAGGTATATAACAGGTATAGGCAACAAGGAACAAATAAGGTACTAGAAAAGTATAGAAAATGTAGTAAGGAAATCAGGAAGGCAAAAAGAAGACATGAGGTCACTTTGGCAGATAATGTGAAGGTAAACCCAAAGGGTTTCTACAAGTATGTTAAGAGTAAAAGGATAATAAGGATCAAGATTGGTCCCCGAGAAGAGCAGAATGTTTGTCTATCTGTGGAGCCTCAGATCTTAACCAGATTTTTTGCATCTGTATTTACTCAGGAAACTGGCATAGTGTACAAGGAAGGGTGGGAAATAAGCAGTGGTGTCATGGAACATTTAGAGATTAAAGAGGAGGTGCTTGCTGCCCTACAGCAAATAAAGGTGGATAAATCCCCTAGGCCTGACTTGATATTCCCTCAGATCTTGCGGGAGACGAGTGTAGACATTGCAGGAGCCTGGCTGAAATATTTAATAGATCCACGGGTGAGGTACCGGAGGATTGGAGGGTAGCTCATGTTGTTCTGTTATTTAAAAAAGGCTCCAAAAGTAAACCAGGAAATTACAGGACAGTGAGCCTGATGTCAGTAGTAGGTAAATTATTGGAGGGTGTTACAGCAAATATCAGATTTACAGCAAATATTTGGACAGCCAAGGGCTGATTAAGGATAGTCACCATGGCTTTGTGTGTGGTAGGTCATGTTTAACAAATCTTGTAGCATTTTTGAGGAGGTTACCTAGAAAGTAGATGAAGGAAAGGCTGTGGATGTTGACTACATGGACTCTAGTAAGGTCTTCAACAGGTTACACATGGGAGGTTAGTTCAGAAGGTTCAGATGCTTGGTATTCATGTAGAGATTGTAAACTGGATTAAAAATTGGCTGAATGGGAGAAGGCAGAGAGTGGTAGTGGATGGTTGCTTCTCAGTCTGGAGATTAGTGGTGTGCCTCAGGAATCAGTGCTGGGACTGGGTTGGAGGTGTTGTTGTCAGTGAGGAAGGCTTTCAAAGCTTGCAGAGGAATCCGGACTATTTTAGAAGGACAAACCAAGAAAAAATATATACAGTAAATGATAGGGCATTGAGGAGTGTGGAAGAACAAAGGGATCTTGGAATTCAGATACATAATTCCCTGAAAGAGGCGTCACAGATAGACAGGATTATAAAGAGAGTTTTTGGCATCTTGGTCTTCACAAATCAAATTATTGAGTAGAGGAGTACTCTATTGGTGAGGCCAAATTTGGAGTATTATATGCAGTTCTGGTCATCTAAATACAAGAAGGATATCAGTAAGATTGAAAGGGTGCAGAGAAGATTTACTAGGATGTTGCCGGGTCTTCAGGAGTTGAATTACAGGTTAGGACTTTAATTCCTTGGAGCGAAGAAGAATGAGGGGAGATTTGATAGAGGGGTTTAGACAAAGTAAATGTGAGTACGTTCTTTCCATTTAGATTAAGAGAGATAAATAGAGAGGGCATGGCTTTAGGGTGAAAGGGGAAAGGTTTAGGGGGAACATTAGCGGAAGCTTCTTCACTCAGAAAATGGAGGGAGTGTGGAACGAGCTGCCATCTGACGTGGTAAATGCGGGCTCATTCAAGTTTTAAGAATAAATTGGATAGGAACATGGATGGGAGAAGTCCAGAAGGTTATGGAATGGGTGCAGGTCAGTGGGCTAGTGGAATGATATTTTGACACAGACTAGAAAGACCAAATGTCCTGTTTTCTGTGCTGTGGTATCCTATAGTTCTATCTCTCTCCCTCTCTATTTCTAGCGATCGCCTCTCCTCCTTATAGATTTACCACCACTCTCTGCCTTAATACACTGGTAATGTGGGGGTAGGCGAAAAAGCAAAGGCAGGGAATGGGGCAGGTCACAGGAAATGGGACTGCAAGCTCTCAGGATCTAGAGCAGAAGGTGAAATAACAATGGAAGACAAAGAGATGGCAGAGGAACTGAATGAGTATTATGCATCAGTCTTCACTGTCGAAGAAACTAGCCATGTGCCGGATATCCAAGTCTACCAGAGAAGGGAAGTGAGTGCAGTTACTACTTCAAGGGAGAAGGTGCTCAAAAGGCTGAATGGTCTAAGGGTGAGATAAGTTTCCTGGACCAAATGGATTGTACCGTTGGGTTCTGAAAGAAGTAGCAGTAGAAATTGTGGAGGCATTGGGAATGATCTTTAAGGAATTGTTAGATTCTGGCATGATCCCGGAGGAGTGGAAAATCACAAATGTCATCCCACTGTTCAAGAAGGGAGGCAGCAGAAAGGAAATTGTTGACCGGTTAGCCTGACATCAGGAGACACATGACAAGATAGGCCAAAGCAGCATGGTTTCCTTAAAGGAAAATCGTGCTTCACAAACCGATTGGAATTCTTTAAGGAGGTAACAAGCAGGCTGGATAAGGGAGATGCAGTGGATGTTGTGTATTTAGATTTTCAGAAGGCCTTTGACAAGGTGCTGCACATGAGGCTACCTAACAAGATAAGAGCCCATGGTATAATAGGAAACACACCAGCGTGGGGAGTGCGTTGGCTGACGGGCAGGAAGCAAAGAGTCAGAATAGAGGGATCATCTTGTTAAACAAGAAAGCCTGCAGACACTGCAATTGTAGTTTTCACTAAAAGGCAGGAGAAAATTTGCAAGTCACGCAAGGGTCCCAGCTATTCCTGCCTTTTGTTGGCTATGTTTAGCAATCCATGCTACAAGCCAACATAGGTAAGACTCCTCAACTCTTCCTCCGAAGGAGAATGGATCACTTCATGATTAAAGGGCTGACTTGATGGGTTGAATAGCATATTTCTGCTCCCGTGTGTAATGTCAGTGCTCTCTTGTACCTTCTGATCCCGGTGAATGACGTTTCCTGAGTGGATGAACTTAGTGGCCTTCAGCAGTTGGTAAAGGATGTAGCGGATGTGAATATCCTTCAGGAGGTTTCCTTTCTTTATCACTGCATGTAAATCCGTCTCTGTAATACCACATAAAGGATACAAATGTCTGACAAAATAGAAAACCACCTTGGTCCTCAGGAACTTCAACTGCCATATGCAAGCACAACCCACTCTGGAAAACTGGAGATGCAACACAGACCAGAAGTGCTGAACTGACAAAACACTGGCCCTCGATACAGCTGAGTGATCTCATTGCCACACCTCATGCAGGATGACAGTGGAAACTGGGGTATTTAGCTGAATGACAGTAGAGCCCGGGGTATTTAGCAGTATGAGTGAAGGCTGGGGTATTTAGACCACAGAACAGGAACAGGCCCTTCAGTCACAGGTCTATCCAAACATGCTCTGTAAATCAAACACATCCTTTCATCCCCTTTTATATTCGCGTGTCAATCCAGAAGCACCTGAAACTCTACTATTGTATCTGATTATATTGTATCTGAGTTTAAAACCCTTCAGGAGGTCATGGACTCCCCCCCCCCAGGACATCACAGGCAAAACCCTTTCCTCTATCAAGAACATCTACAGAGATCACTTCCGTTGGAGAGCAGCAGCAATCATCAAGGATCCACACCACCCAGCACTCACTCTGTTCTTGCTGCTGCCATTGGGAAAGATGTGTAGGTGCCACAAGACTCATACCACCAGGTTCAGGAATAGCTGCTAACCCTCCACCATCAGATTCCTCGACGACAAACTCAATCAGGGACTCACTTAAGGACCTTTTTGCATTTTATTATTTTTTTCTCTTTATGTTGGTCAGTTTGATACATGTATAGGTTATGCAGGTTTTTTTTGCGCTATATTTAAGTGGTTATTCTGCCTTCCCCCAGTAAAAAGAATTTTTTAGGTTGTATGTGATGTCACGTATGTACTCTGACAATAAATCTGAATAACTGCTTCCATCAATGCTCTTGGCAGCCCAATCCAGGCATCTTATCTCTCTCTCTCTCTCTCTCTGTCTAAAAACACACATCCGTACACGTCCCTCGAACTTCCTTTCCCTCATAGAAAAGATTCTGACTGTTCACCTTATGAATGTCACTCAATGATTGTAACCTCCTCCATCAGGTCATCTCTCATGTCCTTCATGCCAGACAAAAAAAACCCAAGTTTGTCCAATTTCTCCAATGTACTCATACCCTCGAAATCAGGAAACATCCCGATAAACCTCCTCGAACCATAGAACATTACAGCACAGAAACAGGCTGGATTTTCTAGTTCCTGCCTCGTCCTATCGTAATAATCCCTTGTCCAATTAACATGCCCATTTTGTCTGTTTTTCTCCTTGTCTATAGCTGTGCTAAAGGTCAGGGAGTTGTGGTCACTTTCACTGAAATGCTCCCCCACCAAGAGGTCCACCACCTGACCAGGTTCATTACCCAGTACGAGATCCAGTTCGGCCTCCCCTCTCGTCGGCTGGTTTATGAACTATCAGGAATCCTTCTTAACCATAGTGTCATTAGGTTCAACTTACTAATGAATAAGGATAGGTCTGGTCCTTGAGTTGAAGTTTTAAATTGGAGAAAGGTCAATTTTGTGGAAATGAGAAAGAATCTTGGAAGCGTCGATTGGAAGAACCTGTTTTCTGGCAAGGATGCGTCTGGCAAGTGGAAGGTATTCAAGAGCAAGATTTTGAGGGTGCAGAATTTGCACGTTTAAAGACAAAATTAACAGGCATGGGGAACCCTGGTTTTCAAGGGATATAGGTGATATGATTAAGAAGAAGAGAGATGTAAGGAGGAGAAGGTGATTGCTGTCTTACAGCGAATAAAGGGAGACAAATCCCCTGGGCTGGATATGATATTCCCTCGGACCTTGTGGGAGTCAAGTGTTGAAATTGCAGGGGCCCTGACAGATATATTCAAAATGTCCTTAGCCACAGGAGAGGTGCCACAGGATTGGAGAGTAGCTCATGTTGTCCCACTGTTTAAGAAAGGCTCCAAAAGTAAGCCAGGTAACTATAGGCTAGTAAGCCTGACGTCAGTAAATGATTGGAAGGAGTTCTGAGAGACAGGATATATAGGTATTTGGACATGGGCTGATTCAGGACAGTCAGCATGGCTTTGTGCATGATAGGTCGTGTTTATCAAATCTTGTAGAGTTTTTTGAGGAAGTTACCAAGAAAGTAGATGAAGGAAAGGCTTTGCATGTTGTCTACATGGAATTTAGTAAGGCCTTTGACAAGGTCCCACATGGGAAGTTAGTTCAGAAGGTTCAGACACAAGGTATCCATAGAGGGATTCGAAATTAACTGTGTGGGAGAAAACAGAGAGTGTTAGTGGATGGTTGCTTCTCAGACTGGAGACCTGTGACTAGTGATGTGCCTCAGGGCTCAGTGCTGGAACCATTGTTGTTTGTTGTCTATATCAATGATCTCGATGATCATGTGGTCAATTGGATCAGTAGGTTTGCTGATGAGACAAAGATTGGAGGTGTAGTGGACAGTGAGGAAGCTATTCGAAGCTTGGCGAGAGATCTGGACCAACTGGGAGATTGGACCAGTAAATGGATGATGGAGTTTAATGAAGAAAAGTATGAAGTTTTGCATTTTGGAAGAGCAAATCAAAGAATGCACACAGTAAATGGTTGGGGACTGAGGAATGCGGAAGGGGAAAGAGACCTGGGGATACAGGTACATTGTTCCCTGAAGGGGTGTCACAGGTGGACAGGATTGTAACGAAAACTTTTGGCATCTTGGCCTTTATAAATAAGAGTATTGAGGATTGGAGTTGGGATGTCATGTTGAAGTTATCTAAGACATTGGTGAGGTTAAGTTTGGAATATTGTGTGTAGTTCTGGTTGCCTAGCTACAGGAAGAATAAGAGTGCAGAGAAGATTTTCTAGGATATTTCTGGGTCTTCAGAAGTTGAGTTACAGGGAAAGATTAAACAGGTTAGGACTTTTTTCCTTGGAACAAAGAAGAATGAGGGGAGATTTGATAGAGGTTTACAAAATTATGAAAGGTATAGACAGAATAAATGCAAGTAGGCTCTTTCCACTTAGATTAGGAGAAATAAATACAAGAGGGCATGGTTTTAGGGTGAAAGGGAAAAGGTTTAGGGGGAACTTCACAGAGTGGTGGGAGTGTGGAATGAGCTGCCATCTGACGTGGTGGGGGTGGACTCGATCTTGAGTTTTAAAAATAAATTGAATAGATACATGGATGGGAAAGGTCTGGAGGCTTATGGAAGCAGGTTATTGGGACTAGCTGAACAATAGTCAGCACAGACTAGAAGGGCTGAATGGTCTGTTTTCTGTGCTGTAGTGTTCTATGGAACACACCTGACAAATTCTGCCCCATCTATCCTTTTTGCAGTAAGAAGATACCAGTAATGTTGAAGTCTACCATAACAACACTGTAATTTCTGCACCATTTCATAATCTGCCTCCTTATCTGCTCCTGGGTGTCTCAAAGGCTATTTGGGGACATATAGACTACTCCCAACACAGTGATAGCTCCCTTCCTGTTTCTGACTTCCACCCACACCAACTCAGTGAACATTCCCTCTCCCTTTCTATTATCATGATACTACCCATGACCAATAATGCTACTCCCCCCTCCTTTTTTTAACCTTCCATCCTATTCCTTTTAAAACCTCTCAATCCCAGTACCTGCATCAGCCAATCCTATCCTTCCACCAGCCAAGTCTCTGTAACAGTCATAATATTGTAATTCCAAGCTAGTTTAATCCCTTCCCAAACATTCTATCAAACCTGATCCCTCTCCAATTCAGGTATAGCCCGTCATTTTTGTACAGGTCAGACCTTCCCCAGTGCAGATCCCAATAATTCACAAATCTGAATCCCTGCACCAACTTCCTAGCCACATTCATCTGCTACAACATCTTATTCCCACCCTCAATGGTGCGTGGCACAGGCAGCGATCCTGAGATAACCACTCTTGAGGTCCTGCTCTTCAGCTTCCTTCGTAACTCCCTATATTCCCTCTTCTGGACATTCCCTATTCCTATGTTCACATGTCATTGGTACCAACGTAGATTATGACGTCTGGCTGCGCACCCTAATTCAGAATGCTTTGGATTCGATTTGAGACGTCTCTGATCCTGGTACCTAGGTGGCAACATACCATCTGCTAGTCTCAATCTTGTTCAAAGAACCTCCTATCCACCCTTATTTGCCTCAAGACAGCAAGCATATCCTCCTCTTTAATCTATATAGACTCCATAACCTCATCGTTGTTTGCCTCATTTCTGTAGAATCTGAATCAGTCTCTTAGGTAAATACATTGACGATCTCCCTGATACCTTTTGGTTCCATAGATGGATGACCACTCTGATTTTCAAGAAGACTAATTTTATCCCTTCCTATCATTTTGCTCTTTATTTATCTGTAGAGGCCTTTAGGATTTTCCTTCACCTTGTCTTCCAGAGCAACCTCATGCCTATTTTTTGACCTCCTGATTTCCTTTGTGTTCCTGCCACCTTTACCTGTTGTGCACCTCGTTCTTCTTAAGCAAGTCCTCAATATCTTTCAAAAAACAAGCATCCTCAAACCTCTACACATCCGTCCAGTTATGAGGTGACTGGACTTACACGCAGTATTTCAAGCACAACCAAACCAAAATTTTACGTTGCTGCACCACAACCTCCTCACTTGGCCCCAGATTCCTCTGCACATCAATACTTTTAAGAATCCTGTGTTGACTATATATATTCCCCTGACATTTGATCCCCTAAAGTGCAACACCTCACACTTGTCCAGATTAAACTCCAACTGTCATTTCTCTGGAACTGGTCCATATCTTGTTGTATTCTTTGATAACCCTCTCTTCTTCTTTGGCTTGGCTTCGTGGACGAAGATTTATGGAGGGGGTAAAAAGTCCACGTCAGCTGCAGGCTCGTTTGTGGCTGACAAGTCCGATGCGGGACAGGCAGACACGATTGCAGCGGTTGCAAGGGAAAATTGGTTGGTTGGGGTTGGGTGTTGGGTTTTTCCTCCTTTGCCTTTCGTTCGTGAGGTGGGCTCTGCGGTCTTCTTCAAAGGAGGTTGCTGCCCGCCAAACTGTGAGGCACCAAGATGCATGGTTTGAGGCGTTATCAGCCCACTGGCGGTGGTCAATGTGGCAGGCACCAAGAGATTTCTTTAGGCAGTCCTTGTACCTTTTCTTTGGTGCACCTCTGTCACGGTGGCCAGTGGAGAGCTCGCCATATAACACGATCTTGGGAAGGCGATGGTCCTCCATTCTGGAGACGTGACCCATCCAGCGCAGCTGGATCTTCAGCAGCGTGGACTCGATGCTGTCGACCTCTGCCATCTCGAGTACTTCGACGTTAGGGGTGTAAGCGCTCCAATGGATGTTGAGGATGGAGCGGAGACAACGCTGGTGGAAGCGTTCTAGGAGCCGTAGGTGGTGCCGGTAGATGACCCATGATTCGGAGCCGAACAGGAGTGTGGGTATGACAACGGCTCTGTATACGCTTATCTTTGTGAGGTTTTTCAGTTGGTTGTTTTTCCAGACTCTTTTGTGTAGTCTTCCAAAGGCGCTATTTGCCTTGGCGAGTCTGTTGTCTATCTCATTGTCGATCCTTGCATCTGATGAAATGGTGCAGCCGAGATAGGTAAACTGGTTGACCGTTTTGAGTTTTGTGTGCCCGATGGAGATGTGGGGGGGCTGTCCACAACTCCACCAATCTGAATGTCATCTGCAGACTTACTGAGCCACTCATCTACTTTTTAATCCAAGTCATGTGTAGTTCCGACAAACAGTGATCCCAACACCGGTCCCTGTGGAGCGCCTCTGTTCCTGGACTTCCTGCCTGAATTACACCCTTCCACTACTACCTTTTCTCTTCAATTGACCAGCCAATTCTGAATTCAAACTCACCTTGGATCACATGCATCTTCACCTTCTGAATCAGCCTATCAGAGACCTTGTCCATTGCCTACGTTTCATCAACCATCTTTGTCATCTCCTCAAAAACAATCAAATTGGTCAGACATGTCTTTCCCCTCATTAAGTTATGGTGACTATCTCCAAATCTGACTATGACTCCCAAATGTCCATAAATCTGATCTCTATGTATCCTTTCCAATAGTTTCCCTTCCACTGATGTGAAGTTTACTGGCCTCTAATTTCCCGGATTATCCATGACATTGGAGCAGAAATAGATCCATTGAGCTTGGCCCGCCATTCAGTCATGAGTGGATCAATTTTCCCACAGCCTCTCTGCCCGGCCTTCTCCCTATAACCTTTGATACCCTGGCTCATCCTTTGTCCAGTTGTTGAACAAAGGTGCAACATCAGCTATTCAAAGATCTTTGAATCCTCATGAGTGACAGGAGAGGCCCCAGAGGACTGGAGGAGGATTCAAAGATCTTTGTCAAGGCCCAGCAATCTCTTCACCTGCTATATCCCATCAGGCCCAGGGAACGTCTATCTTAATGCCCCTCAAAAGACCCAACACCATCTCTTTTCTGATAAAAATGACTTAATACATGAGCTAGTTATGCCCCAACACTGGATCTCTGTGGGTTCCTCAATGTCGCCACCCAGTTACTGCTCCAGGCTGCATGACTGAAAAGTATTTTGCTCACCATAGTTGACACCCATGTATCCCAGAACACTGTGGGGAGCTACTGAAGAAATCCCTGGGGTGCTGGCAGAGATGTCTATGTCATCTTGAGCTTAGGGTGAGATAATGGAAGACTGGAGAGTGGCTGCAAGAAAAAGGCAGGGAATGACAGGCCAGTGAGAATGACATCAGTGCTAGGAAAGGTATTGGAGACAGGATCCATTTGTATTTGGAAAGGCAAGGATCAACTAGGAAAGTGGGCCATGGTGGAACGCCTCTCTGGGGAATGCTGACGACCTGCTGAACCCATTCAGCTTCTCTTTTTTCAAGGAGTAGCAGGTGAAATTTAATAGCAAGTGTAAAGTATTGCATTTGAGAAGTTACTTGAGGGCAAGTGTTAGACAGTGAATAGACAGACCCATGTTACTACTTGACTATTCTTATAAAAAGACAGTAACCATTTACTTTATCCATCCCCCTCATGATTTTATAAAGGTCAGGGTCTCCCCTCAGCCTCGAACACCACGGAGAAATTTCCCAGAATATTCCGCCTCACCTTGTAACGGCATCCCTCCAGTCCTGGGTACATCCTTATGAATTTTCTCTGCATCTATTCCAGCTTTTTTATTTTATTTTTCACACTATAAACCATATTGACCAAGATACATACAGACATTTTTCTTCTTAAATATATAGTGTCATTTTCTCCCCCTTTTTCCCCCCTCCCTTCCCTCCCTCCCTTCCCCATTTATTTAAAGTTCAATCTATAAGATACATTAAACCCATTAAACAATGTTGTCACTTAATAAAAATAAACAAGAAATTTTACTGATTCAGTTCTTTTCATTATCTTCTCCTTCTGTCATTTTAGGTGGTGGAAGTCCACGGTAGGATTTCTCTATTGTGTTTCATGTATGGCTCCCATATTTGTTCGAATATTGTGATGTTATTTCTTAAATTATATGTTATTTTTTCTAATGGAATACATTTATTCATTTCTATATACCATTGTTGTATTCTCACGTTGTCTTCTAATTTCCAGGTTGACATAATACATTTTTTGCTACAGCCAGGGCTATCATAACAAATCTTTTTTGTGCTCCATCCAAATCGAGTCCAAATTCTTTGTTTCTTATATTACTTAGGAGGAAAATCTCTGGGTTTTTTGGTATATTGCTTTTTGTGATTTTATTTAATATCTGGTTTAGATCTTCCCAAAATTTTTCCACTTTCTCACATGTCCAAATTGCATGAATTGTTGTTCCCGTTTCCTTTTTACAGCGAAAGCATCTGTCTGATACTGTTGGGTCCCATTTATTTAACTTTTGAGGTGTAATGTATAGCCTGTGTGTCCAGTTATAGTGTATCATGCGTAACCTCGTGTTTATTGTATTTCTCATAGTTCTGGAGCATAGCTTCTCCCATGTTTCATTCTTTATCTTTATGTTTAGATCTTGTTCCCATTTTTGTTTAGGTTTACCGTTTGTTTCCTCGTTCTCCTTTTCTTGCAGTTTGATGAACATGTTTGTTACATACTTTTAAAATATCATTGTGTCTGTAATCACACATTCAAAATTGCTTCCTTCTGGTAACCTCAGACTGTTTCCCAATGTGTCCTTCAAGTAGGTTTTCAGTTGGTAGTATGCAAACATTGTATCATGAGTTATATTATATTTATCCTTCATTTGTTCAAAGGATAATAATTTATTTCCCGAAAAACAATTTTCTATTCTTTTGATCCCTTTTCTCTCCCATTCTCTAAAGGAAAGGTTATCTATTGTGAAAGGGATTAGCTGATTTTGCGTCAATATTAGTTTTGATAGTTGGTAATTTGTTTTATTCCTTCTACATGAATCTTCTTCCAAATGTTGAGCAGATGATGCAATACCGGTGAATTCCTACGTTGCACCAATTTTTCATCCCATTTTTATAGTATATGTTCAGGTATCTTCTCCCTTATTTTATCTAGTTCTAATCTGGTCCAATCTGGTTTTTCCCTTGTTAAAAATCTGATAGGTATCTTAATTGTGTGGCTCGATAATAATTCTTAAAGTTTGGTAGCTGTAAGCCCCCTTGTTTGTACCATTCTGTTAATTTATCTAGCGCTATCCTCGGTTTCCCCCTTTCCATAAGAATTTCCTTATTATTTTCTTTAACTCCTTGAAGAATTTCTCTGTTAGGTGTATTGGTAATGACTGAAATAGGTATTGTATCCTTGGGAAAATATTCATTTTAATACAGTTTATCCTTCCTATCAGTGTTAGTGGTAAGTCTTTCCAATGCTCTAAGTCGTCTTGTAATTTTTTTCATTAATGGATGGTAATTGAGTTTATATAGATGGCCGAGGTTTTTATTTAGTTGTATACCTAGGTATCGCATTGCTTGTGTTTGCCACCTAAATGGCGATTCTTTCTTAAACTTTGTGAAATCCGCATTATTCATTGGCATTGCTTCACTTTTATTTGCGTTGATCTTGTACCCCGATACTTCTCCATATTCCTTCAATTTCTTATGTAATTCTTTTATTGATATTTCTGGTTCTGTTAAGTATATTATATGTCATCTGCAAATAGACTGATTTTATATTCCTTCTCTTTTATTTTTATCCCTTTTATTTTATTTTCTGTTCTTATCAGTTCTGCTAGTGGTTCAACAGCTAAGGCGAACAGTGAGGGAGATAGTGGACATCCCTGCCTTGTTGATCTGCTTAAGTTAAATTGTTTTGATATATATCCATTTACTGTCACTTTCGCCAATGGCCCCTTATATAATGCTTTAATCCAATTAATATATTTCTCTGGTAGGCTGAATTTTTGTAGTACTTTGAATAAATAATTCCATTCTACTCTGTCAAAGGCCTTCTCTGCGTCTAAAGCAACCGCTACTGTTGGAGTTTTATTTCCTTCTACTGCATGAATTAAGTTAATAAATTTACAGATATTGTCTGTTGTTCGTCTTTTATTAATAAATCCAGTTTGGTCTAGATTTACTATTTTTGGCACATAGTTGGCCAATCTGTTTGCTAATAGTTTAGCTATTATCTTATAATCTGCGTTAAGTAAAGATATTGGTCTATATGACGCTGGTGCAAGTGGATCTTTCCCTGTCTTTGGTATTACTGTAATTATTGCTGTTTAGCATGAATCTGGTATGCTTTGTGTTTTATCAATCTGGTTGATTACTTCCAGAAGGGGGGGAATTAATAAGTCTTTAAATGTTTTATAGAATTCTATTGGGAATCCATCCTCTCCTGGTGTTTTATTGTTTGGTAGTCTTTTTAATATCTGCTGTAATTCTTCTATTTCAAATGGTTTTATTAATTTATTTTGCTCCTCTGTTTGTAATTTCGGTAGTTCAATTTTAGTTAGAAATTTATCTATTTTGCCTTCTTTCCCTTCATTTTCAGTTTGATATAATTGCTCGTAGAATTTCCTGAAGTTTTCATTGATCTCTGTTGGATTATATGTAGTTTGTTTGTCCTTTTTCCTTAATGCCAATACCATTCTTTTCGTTTGTTCAATCTTAAGCTGCCACGCTAGAATTTTGTGCGTTTTTTCTCCTAGCTCATATTTCTGTTTTGTCTTCATTATGTTCTTCTCCACCTTATATGTTTGTAGTGTTTCATATTTTATTTTTTTATCTGCCAATTCTCTTTTAGTTGTATCTTCCTTTATTGCTAATTCTTTTTCTATATTTGTTATTTCCCTTTCCAACTGTTCTGTTTCCCGATTGTAGTCCTTCTTCATCTTAGTTACGTAACTTATTATTTGCCCTCTGATGAACACTTTCATTGCGTCCCATAGTATAAACTTATCTTTCACTGATTCCGTATTTATTTCAAAGTACATTTTAATTTGTCGTTCAATGAATTCTCTAAAATCCTGTCTTTTAAGTAGCATGGAGTTTAATCTCCATCTATACATTCTTGGTGGGATGTCCTCTAGCTCTATTGCCAATAACAGGGGTGAGTGGTCCAATAATAGTCTAGCTTTATATTCCGTTTTCCTAACTCTCCCTTGAATGTGGGCTGATAGCAGGAATAGGTCTATCCTTGAGTATGTTTTACCCGAATAGTATGAATATTCCTTTTCCTTTGGGTGTTGTTTCCTCCATATATCCAAAAGTTGCATTTCTTGCATCGATTTAATTATAAATTTGGTTACTTTGTTCTTTCTGTTAGTTTTTTTTTCCAGTTTTATCCATGTTTGAGGTTAAAGTCCCCTCCTATTAGTATGTTCCCTTGCCTATCTGCTATCTTCAAAAAGATATCTTGCATAAATTTTTGATCTTCTTCATTAGGTGAATATACATTGAGTAAATTCCAAAATTCTGAATATATCTGACATTTTATCATTACATATCTCCCTACTGGATCTATTATTTCCTCTTCTATTTTGATTGGTACATTTTTATTAATATAGCTACTCCTCTGGCTTTTGAATTATATGATGCTGCTGTTACATGTCCTATCCAATCTCTCTTTAATTTCTTGTGTTCCACTTCAGTTAGATGTGTTTCTTGTACGAATGCTATATCAATTTTTTATTTTTTCAGTAAATTTAACAGTTTCTTCCTTTTGATTTGGTTATGTATTCCATTAATATTTAAAGTCATATAGTTCAACATAGCCATTTCATACTTTGTTTATCTTTCCTTTCCGTTTCCTCATCACCACCTTCCCTTCTTATCCATTTCTGCTTTCTTTTTTTGAACACATTATAAGACAACATTTCTATAACATAAAATATTTCCACTATTCTCATATCTAAAATTCCTTTAACCCCAATAGTCCCTCCCCTTTCTGAGTTGTCCTTTGTCCCTTGTCGGGCAACCACATCTCCCCTCTCCATTTGGATTTGCGAATCCGCTCGCAAGTGTCAACTGATTTCACAGTGACTGTAATTTTTCCCCACCCAGCCCCCCCAGAAAAGATTTTAATCTTCATATATAGCAAAGGTCACTCTCTTAATTCCCTCCTTACTTCCTTTCTTTCCCTTCTTAGTTCTTATCTATACTCTTATTTTTTATATATACACATACACACACATATATATATATATATACCTACATACACACATACATATAGTTTGTTGTCATTTTTGTTCTTGTTACATTTCTTCATCTCTCTGTCTGTTTTGTAGTTGTTCTGCAAATTTTCGTGCTTCTTCTGGATCCGAGAATAGTTTGTTTTGCTGCCCCGGAATAACTATTTTAAGTACCGCTGGGTATTTTAACATAAATTTATAACCTTTTTTCCATAGGGTCGTTTCTGCTGCATTGAACTCCTTTCTCTTCTTCAGGAGTTCAAAACTTATATCTGGATAGAAAAAAATTTTTTGACCCTTGTATTCCAGTGGTTTTTTTTGTCTTCTCTTATTTTTTTCATTGCCTTCTCCAATATATTTTCTCTTGTTGTATATCTTAGGAATTTTACTAGAATGGATCTTGGTTTTTGTTGTGGTTGTGGTTTAGGGGCTAATGTTCTGTGTGCCCTTTCTATTTCCATTTCTTCCTGTAATTCTGGTCTTCTTAGGACCCTGGGGATCCATTATTTTATAAATTCTTTCATATTTTTGCCTTCTTCATCTTCCTTAAGGCCCACTATCTTTATATTGTTTCTTCTATAATTTTCCATTATATCTATCTTCTGAGCTAACAGCTCCTGTGACTCCTTAACTTTTTTATCAGATTCTTCTAATTTCTTTTTTAAGTCATCTACCTCCATTTCTATGGCTGTTTCTCATTCTTCCACCTTGTCTACTCTTTTTCCTATATCTGTCATGATCATCTCTAATCTATTCACTTTTTCTTCTGTACTTTTTATTCTTCTTTTTATTTCACTGAATTCTTGTGACTGCCATTCTTTTACTGTTTCCATATATTCTTTAAAAAAAATATATCCATGTACTTGCCCTTCCCTTCATCTTCCATTTCTCTGTGTTCTTCCTCCTCTTCTGAGTCCACTCCAGGATCTGTGTCCTTTACCTCTGTCTCTTCTGGTTTTCTTGTTGAGTTGTTTGTTTTATTTTGTTGGGTATTTTTGGTCTTCTTATTTTTATTAGAAGTGTCTTGGTGTTGGTCTTCTTCCTCTGGGTTGGTCATCTGTTGTTTCTTTGATTTCTTATTTTTATTCTCTTCCTTCTTGTTCTCGTTATTTTCTGTTTTCCTCTTGCTGTTGTGTTGTAGTTGCCTGTTTCAGCTGTGGAGATCGACCCATCAGTGTTATTTTTGTCTTGCGCATCGCGCATGCGCGTTTGCACACTTTTGTTTCGCTCCGTGAGCCATTTTTGTAGTCCCGAGTTCGGGGCTTCGACTGACCTCAGGGAGCGGGCTTCTCTCTCCATGGCGGGCCTCCTCATACCAGTAAGGCCTTCCCCTTCTTCTTCTAACGTCTTTCCTTCTTTTCTTCCTGTTGTTTTTGGTTTTTCTTTCTTTGCTGCTATTTTCTCTACACTTTTACTTTCACTTTGTTTTGGTTTTTATGTTAGTGCCTTTGTTTTTTTCTCTATCTTTTTTTAACTTTTCTGAAGAGGGCTGGAGTTCCCCTACCGGCCACTACTCTATCACGTGACTCCTCCCCATCTATTCCAGCTTCATGACATTCTTTCCATTGGCCACATGATGCCCAAATTCTTGACCAATGAAGGCAACTGTGCCAAAATCTTTCTTCACCACCATGCCACCACTTCCAGGAAATACTGCAAGGTCACCCAGTTCTCAAACCCTCTTAGGCCCTCTCATTCACTGTCCACACAAGAGGGTATAGATGTAAGGTGAGATGGGAAGCATTTAAAGGGAACTGATCAGCACCTTGTTTCACACAGAGCGATGTGGGTATATGGAACAAGCTACCAGAAAAACTAGTAGAGGTGGGTACATCAGTAACATTCGCAAAATATTTGGACAGGTACATGGATAGGGAAGATTGGGGGGGGGGGGATATGGAAATGAAAACAAATAGAACTGCCTGAGGTGGCATTTTGGCTGGCATGGATTAGATGAGCTAAAAGAACTGTTTCCCTGCTTTACAAACATAAAGACACAATGCTGAAGAAACTCAGCTGGTCAAACAGTGTACAGCAAAGTTAAAAATACATAACCAATGTTTCAGGCTTGAGCACTTCATCAAGGTATGAGCAAAATCTAGGCAGGTGTCCCACAAAATGGTGGAGTGGAGCAGCACAGTCCCACAGGCAGGAGGTAATAGGTGGATAAAGGAAGGAGGGCACACCAACAAACAGGGGGAGGGGGAATGTATAGAACCAGCTGCCTGAGGAAGCGGAAGAAGTGGGGTAGTTCTGACATTTAAATGCATTTGAACGTGGGTTAGGGTTAGAGGGATTGGGCAGAGAACAAAACAAAGGACTCTACATCACCTTTGTTGACCTCACCAAAGCCTTCGACACCGTGAGCAGGAAAGGGCTTTGGCAAATACTAGAGCGCATCGGATGTCCCCCAAAGTTCCTCAACATGATTATCCAACTGCACGAAAAACAACAAGGTCGGGTCAGATACAGCAATGAGCTCTCTGAACCCTTCTCCATTAACAATGGCGTGAAGCAAGGCTGTGTTCTCGCACCAACCCTCTTTTCAATCTTCTTCAGCATGATGCTGAACCAAGCCATGAAAGACCCCAACAATGAAGACGCTGTTTACATCCGGTACCGCACGGATGGCAGTCTCTTCAATCTGAGGCGCCTGCAAGCTCACACCAAGACACAAGAGAAACTTGTTCGTGAACTACTCTTTGCAGATGATGCCGCTTTAGTTGCCCATACAGAGCCAGCTCTTCAGCGCTTGACGTCCTGCTTTGCGGAAACTGCCAAAATGTTTGGCCTGGAAGTCAGCCTGAAGAAAACTGAGGTCCTCCATCAGCCAGCTCCCCACCATGACTACCAGCCCCCCCACATCTCCATCGGGCACACAAAACTCAAAATGGTCAACCAGTTTACCTATCTCGGCTGCACCATTTCATCAGATGCAAGGATCGACAATGAGATAGACAACAGACTCGCCAAGGCAAATAGCGCCTTTGGAAGACTACACAAAAGAGTCTGGAAAAACAACCAACTGAAAAACCTCACAAAGATAAGCGTATACAGAGCCGTTGTCATACCCACACTCCTGTTCGGCTCCGAATCATGGGTCCTCTACCGGCACCACCTACGGCTCCTAGAACGCTTCCACCAGCGTTGTCTCCGCTCCATCCTCAACATCCATTGGAGCGCTTACACCCCTAACGTCGAAGTACTCGAGATGGCAGAGGTCGACAGCATTGAGTCCACGCTGCTGAAGATCCAGCTGCGCTGGATGGGTCACGTCTCCAGAATGGAGGACCATCGCCTTCCCAAGATCGTGTTATATGGCGAGCTCTCCACTGGCCACCGTGACAGAGGTGCACCAAAGAAAAGGTACAAGGACTGCCTAAAGAAATCTCTTGGTGCCTGCCACATTGACCACCGCCAGTGGGCTGATAACGCCTCAAACCGTGCATCTTGGCGCCTCACAGTTTGGCGGGCAGCAACCTCCTTTGAAGAAGACCGCAGAGCCCACCTCACTGACAAAAGGCAAAGGAGGAAAAACCCAACACCCAACCCCAACCAACCAATTTTCCCTTGCAACCGCTGCAATCGTGTCTGCCTGTCCCGCATCGGACTTGTCAGCCACAAACGAGCCTGCAGCTGACGTGGACTTTTTACCCCCTCCATAAATCTTCGTCCGCGAAGCCAAGCCAAAAGAAGAGGGTTAGAGGGATATGGGCCAAATGCTGGCATATAGAACTTGCTCAGGTATACTACTGGCTCAAGGTGGGTCAAAGAATCTATGCCATATAACTCCATGACTGAATTACCTCCCTCAGTACCAAAATATGAATTATTTACCTTTCTCCGAGGAAGGCAAACTCTAATGCAAAGGGATTGTGTATAAAAGGATGGCTGCAATCAAATGCACGTGGACTCCTTATTTAAGGCTAAGTTTGTATCGAAGGCACTGAGAACTTTGAAGCGCTAGTCTGTCATATGGGGAGCCACAACCCCAACAGCCCCTCCCCTGAACCCCCATTACAGCCTCATGCCTTTCTCCCTCTCTCCCGACAGCCCCTCTGCCACACAAGGATTAGTTTTGCAACTTACCCATGTATTCGAAGACCAGGTAGATGTCCCGATCATTTGCTGCTCGGATGACATTGAGCAACTTGATCACGTTGCAATGGTTTCCAAGCTCCTGGAGGAAAAGGCAAGGTTAAATGGGGAGGGAATGAGAGGGACTGAACCATCAGCAATGTCCGTAAAAATGGGCAATACTCAGATGCCAGTCAGCATGCAATTCAGTGCTGCAGACAGGCGTGAAGAATCCCAGAACAACTTCATTGTCACATTACATCTGGTACAGTGAGGACTCCTCTGCAAGCAATCTTTGTAAGAAGATAAGACACAGGAGCAGGAGGCCATCTGACCCATCAAGCATGTTCCAGCATTCAATATGATGTGGATGGTCAGCCCACGGACTCAGCTCTTCGGGTCTGACAGCCACAACAGTGTGGATCACACAGTGGCCACCCATTTCAATTCCTCACCCCATTCCCATACTGACATGTCTGACCACGGTCACATGTACTACCAGACTGAGACCACCTGCAAATTGGAGGAACACTTCATATTCTATCTGGGCACTCTCCAACTGGATGGCATTAACATCGACCTCTCTGGTTTCTGTTTCACCCCCCTCCCCACCTTTCCCAATGTCTCATTTTCTCTAGCTGTCTCTCTCTCTTTCTTCCCATTTCCCTCTGTCTCCTTTCAGAGCCAAAAACAACACCCCTCCCTCAAATAACTTCCTCTCCTATCCTCATGTCCAATTAACACCTTTTGTCCATTCTTCCCTTTTCACTTTTTTATGTGGCGGCCTGTCTGTTTTTCACTCATATCTTAAGGAAGGGCTCAGACCCAAAACGTTGGTTATACATCTTTACCTCCTATGGATGCCACGAGACCTGCTAAGTTCCTCCAACATTTCTGCGATTTTACTACAGTTACAGTGTGAGCGCTGCTGGGTGTCCACAGACTGTACAACAGGCTTTAGTTAGCTTAAAAGTACACCAGTCTTAGTATCTTTGCTGGCTCCAAGTGTGTCTGACTGTCGCCCAAAGGGGCCGGCCCGAGAACTAGTAGAAACGCCCATCTGCCTCAAAGGCAGAATAAGGTTTACCCCGGGTATGGTTGGGGAGCTGATGATAGGCCGACTTCAAGTCAATCATTGAGAAAAACCCTGTACTGGGCTATCTTGTTGAACATATTGGCGATGCGGGGCAGTGGGTAGGGGTCCAGCTGGGGGGTACCATCAGAGTTGATGACCATCCTCGGTTTGCTGCACCCTTTTATGACAAGGACCTGGGCTCTCGAGGAGCTGGTGATTGACAGCCAGCAGGTGGGGCCAGCCTCCCAGGTTGCCTATCTGCAGGAACAGTGGATTCCCCCCCCCCCCCCCCCATCCCATGCAGTAGGCTGGTAGGGGTGCAGCTAGTGTAATGGTTGCATCACCACATTCAACCCCTTTGGTTGGGTGTGGGGGAGAGGAGGGCGGTGTTCTCAGTACCAGGTAGTATTTATAAGTTCAGGCAGTCCGGCAGTCGCCTGTGCCTCTGGGACTTTTGCAGGACAGGCTCTTGGCCAATGGTCGGTAGGGGCAGGGCTGCCTGAGGGTCAGCTGGGTCCAGGGTGGCTGGGGTGACCAGTGGTGTGGGCAGGATGGTGTCTGACAGAGAAGGGGTGTAGGTGTGGGGCAGCTCCGCGGGGAGTGGGGCTCCCTGGAGAGGCAGAGAGATGGTGGTGGCTCCTGGATGAACCATGGATGCCCAGGGTGAGAGGTCCGGGCCCCTGGTGGTTCCAGGTCCCTGGTGGTTCCAGGTCCCTGGTTGAGACAGTGTCCTCACGTCCATTGGGGTACCTGACGTAGCATCATTTGAGTTTTAATGGAGAAGGTGCACTTGCTCAACTAGGGGATCGGATTTGTGGGTCCTCATGCGTTTACGGAGGAGCTCCAGTCCCGGAGATGTCAGCCACACTGGCAGGGAGACACCAGTTGCCAAATTCCTAGGAAAGGAGAAAAGGCATTTGTGGGGGGTCTGCACAAGAGCAACCATATGGCTTGGGGGCCTCTTGTCAATAGTTGATGGACCAGCCTTTTGATATCAGGGCCAGGACTGCCTTCCAGATTACCCCATTTTTACGCTCCACCTGCCCGTTGCCCCTGGGGTTCTAGCTAGTCGTGTGACGAGCTGCAATGCCTCACACTCCTCACTCACGAAGCTGGAGCCTCGTTCACTGTAGATAAATGCCGGGTATCCAAACATGGTGAAGATCTGCACCAGGGCCTTGATAACGGAGGCAGTGGAGGTGTTAGGGCAAGGGATGGCAAAGGGAAAACAGGAGTATTCATCTATGACTGAGAGGAAATAGACGTTCTTATTCGTGGAAGGCAGTGGTCCCTTGAATTCAACGCTGAGTCGCTCTAAGGGCCAAGTGGCCTTCACTACATGGGCCTTTTGCGGGTAGAAGCGCAGTTTTGCACTCTTCACAGACCCTGTAGGACTCAGTAATGGTGCAGACTTCTTGGATGGTGAAGAGGAGATTCTAGGACTTAATGAAGTGGTACAGACGCGTGTCATGCAGCGCTTGAAGCTGTTCAGATCTAGCACTGGCGCAGGAACGAGACAGGGCCTCAGGAGAGTCATTGAGGGTCCCCGGCCTATACTGGATGTCGTAGATGAAAGTGGCCAGCTCAACTCTCCAGTGCAAGATCCTGTTGTTTTTGATCTTGCCTCTGTGGGTGGTGCTGAACATGAATGCCACCACGTGCTGGTCAGTGAGAAGGGTGAACCTTCTGTCTGCCAGATAGTGGCACCAGTGACAAACTGCTTCCATGATCACCTGGGCCACCTTTTCGATGGACTGTGGAGGCTCTTGGAGAAAAAGTCCACAGGTCTGCCCCCTTGACAGAGGGTGGCAGCGAGGGCAACATCAGAGGCATCGCACTCCACTTGGAGTGGGGGGTTCGCATCCACGGCAGTATCGTGCATTGGCGATGTCTTGTCTGTTGCAGCCAAAGGCCGCTTGCGCATCAGCAGGGAGGGGAAAAGTGGTAGCTTTGGCCAGTGGGCAGACCTTGTCCGAGAAGTGAGGGACCCACTGGGAGTAGTAAGAGAAGAGCCCTAGGCACCTGTGGAGGGCCTTGAGTGTGTAAGGGAGGGGCAGTTCCATTAGGGAGCACATGCATTCTGGGTCAGGACTGATGACACTGTGTTCCACAATGCACCCCAGGACGCGAGGCGGGTGGTGCTGAACACGCACTGATCCCTGTTGTAAGTGAAGTTCAGCGCCTCAGCTGTCTGGAGAAATCTCTTCAGGTTGACATCATGGTCCTGCTGGTCATGGCCACAGATGGTGACATCATCCAAGTATGGGAAAGTCGCTCTTAGATTGTGCCAGTCTACCATGCAGTCCATCTCCCGCTGAAACACAAAGACCCCAAACAGGACCTGGCAGAACTAGAAGCGCCCATCTGCCTCAAATGCGGAATAAGGTTTATCCCGGGCATGGTCGGGGAGCTGATGATAGGCCGACCTCAGGTCAATCATCGAGAAAAACCCAGTCCTGGGCTATCTTGTTGATCATATCGCCAATGCGGGGCAGTGGGTAGGCGTCCAGCTGGTGGGGGGTACCATCAGAGTTGATGGTCTGATTATAGTTGATGACCATCCTCAGTTTGCTGCCCCCTTTTATGACAAGGATCTGGGCTCTCGAGGGGCTGGTGCTGGGCTCTATAACTCCTTCCACCAGAAACCGTCTCACCTCTGCCTTGATTAAGGTCTTGTCGGCCGCACATCAGTGCCTGCTCTTGGCAGCTATGGACTTACAGTCTGATGTTAGATAGTTGAAGAGGGATGGAGAGGACATCTGTAGGGTTGAGAGCCCGCAAGTGGACTGAGGGCAGTCACTGGACTTTGTGCTGTGGATGGTGAGTGGGGGGGGAGTGGGCCACCGAAGGTAAAGGTGAAGCTGTGCAGGTGACACTGGAAGTCTAGTCCCAGGATAACTGGGGCACAGAGCTTTGGCATGACCAGAAGCCAGAACCCTTGATATGTTCCCCTCATAGTCAAGTTCACTGAGCAGCACCCCAGTGGTTTGATGGAGTGGTCCTGGGCCGCAAAAGGAATAGCGAAGTTCTCTGGATATACTTTTGAGTTTCAGCGTACGGACCCCGCTCGGGTGCACAAAGCGCTCAGTACTACCACTTTCAAACAGGTATTTTATTACCTTCCCATTGACAGTAATGTCCGTCATTGAGAACCTGAGTCCATGGGAAATGTCCCCCATTAGTGTGGAGGACGCTAGGACCACCTCAGGGTCCAAGTTGCTGCTCCCTGATGGTTGTGGCGAGTAGCAGCCAGTTGGTGCCTTTTGGAGTGTGGGGTGTGGCGAGTTTTGCACACACGCAGGTTGACGACTTTGTCTTAGCTGTGAGTCAGGAAAGGTGAGGTGGTCAGGGGTTGGCTGGCCCATATGGCAGTGCCCAGGAGATGCACGCATTCAGGGTTGGAAGGAGCTCCCAGTTAGTCTTGGAGGGCCGCAGTGCTCCCGGTGGGTTTGGAGAGGAACATTTTGGTGAAGCGGCCTTTCTTGCTGCATCAGGAACAATGTGAGCTCCTTGCAGGACAGCTCTTTTGGGATCACCTGTCTGACTCACTCTGGGACCCGCAGTACTTACAGTAGCAGACTGCGTCGGCAGCAGCCCCTCAGTGACTGCTGTCATCGACGTCGGCCAGGCTGGAGGTTGGGGAAGGTGAGCATCGAAGACCTCTGCATGATGAGCTGCAGCTTCTAGGGAGCAGACCACGTTCATGATCCTGGTAAGGGAAGCATTATTCTCCTCCAACAGTCTCTATTAAGTTGCCCTTGACCGCAACCCTCGCACACAGGCATCTTGGACGAGTCCCTCCACTTCCCCAGCTTCGATCGTACATGGGCGTGCTAGATCTCGCATTGCCCCCAGGTAAGCATATGCCATCTCACCTGGCTGCTGTACCCTGATGCTGAGCAGGTACCGAGCGTAGATTAAATTAATCGGAAACCAGTACATGCCTTCCAGGAAAATCTGTGCAGTGTCGGATAGCCTGGAAAGCATGCGGGCTCAGCTTGGTGTGACGTACCATGACTTTCTTCTGGTTAGTGTTGATGACATCAGCCTGTATGTGGATGATTACTTCAATTGCAGATCTCGAAGTATGCTGGAAATTCCGGGTGTTGAGGATCGATATCCAGCCTCTCGATGGTGAGGAACTTCATCATGGTCCTTTTACTTTTAAGCTAATTAAATTATGAGCGCTGCCATGTGAATCATTCTGAAGCAAAGTCCACAGACTGTACAACAGCTTAAACGTACTCCAGTCTCAGTATCTTTGCTGGTTGCACATGCGTCTGACTGTCCCCCATTCTATACAGGACGGTGATTGAAAGCTGGCAGGTGGGGCCAGCCTCCCAGGTTGCCTACCTGCAGGTACAGTGGTTCCCCCATGCAGTAGGCTGGTAGGAGTGCAGCCAGTGTAGTGGTTGTATCGCCACACACAGCATCTGCAGACTTTGGTGTTTCACTCAACTCCACTACCCACCCATTCCATATAACCCTTAATTCCCATATTATTCAAAAATATATCTACAGTACAACTCCGATTATCCAAAATAGTCTGGACCGGGCCTACATCAGATAAAGTTTTTTTCCTGGAGAACTGGTAATTTTTGGTTTTAAAACAGCCCAGTAGCAACAGCAACTCACTTGCAACAGTGTTTAAACAACAGGGGAAGGCTTTTTTTAAGCATTAAAAAAATGGTTAATTCTCACCAAAAAAACTTGCTGGCCATCGCCAATCACCGACACTTGCCCACTGAGGCCCCATTCGTGGTGATAGCCCGTGGGTCCTGCTCCTGCCCGGGAGCCCGAGGTCCTGGTTAGTTCGGCTCCGAAAAAATTCTGGATATACCAGAAACCCTGGATGACTAGGGAGGTTAAATCACTCCTCAGGAGCCGCAACACTGCCTTTAGATCCAGTGATAATAAATTGTATAGTGCTGCCAGGGCTTCAGGAAAGCCAAGCTAGATTATAAGGAAGTACTGGAAGGCCGTCTCACCGACAACAATCCCAGGCGAGTGTGGCAAGGGTTACAACAGCTGACCAACTTCAGGGGTCAGCCCAGCAAAATTGTGGACTCAAGCACTGCATTTGCGGAGGAGTTAAATACCTTCTTCGCACGCTTTGAGTCCACCGCCCGGCAGCCTACAGCTGCACCCCCTCTAACCCAGTCCGCCCCTAGCTACGAGCCACTGACTGTGCAGCCATTCGAGGTGGAATGAACCCTCGCCAGGGTAAACCCAAGAAAAGCGGCTGGTCCAGACGGCGTACCGGGGAAGGAACTTAGGGCCTGTGCAAATCAGCTGTCCCAGGTCTTCACCACAATCTTCAACCTTTCCCTGTCAAAAGCCATTATACCAGCTTGTCTGAAGGCCTCCACCATCATACCCATACCAAAGAAACCACAAATAACCGGCCTAAATGACTACCGTCCAGTAGCACTCACACCTGTCATCACCAAGTGCCTGGAACGACTGGTCCTAGGCCACACCCAAGACTGTCTTCCTCCCTCCTTCGACCCACACCAGTTCGCTTATAAAGCAAACAGATCGACGGAAGACACCATATCCATCATCCTCCACACTGTGCTGAGCCATCTGGAACACAGGAACACCTATGCAAGGGTACTTTTCGTGGACTTCACCTCAGCCTTTAACACCATTATCCCCGATATCCTAGTCAGCAAACTGTCTGCTCTGGGCCTTCATCCTCTCACCTGTTCATGGATCAAAGATTTCCTTACAGATAGACCACAGACTGCCAAACTTGGAACCCACCTGTCCTCCACCCGCACATTGAGCACGGGCTCCCCACGAGGCTGTGTGCTGAGCCCTTTGCTCTTCACTCTTTACACCGCCGACTGCAGACCTGTCCACGCCAGTAACACCGTGGCGAAGTTTGCAGATGACACCACGGTGGTGGGGTTGATCACAGGGGGAGATGAGTCTGCCTACAGGAATGAAATCCTGAATCTGACCGAGTGGTGCCGGGCTCATAACCTGATCCTAAACACCACAAAAACAAAGGAAATCATTCTGGACTTCAGGAAGCCCAGCTTCCCCTCCCCTTCTACATAGATGGTGACTGTGTGACGAGGGTCCACAGCTTCACCCTCCTGGGCATCAATATCTCAGACGACCTCTCCTGGACTGTAAACACTTCAGCAGTCATCAAAAAGGCCCAGAGGCGCCTGTACTTCCTGAGAATGCTCAAAAAGAGCAAGGTGGGTCAGAAGTGGCTGATTACCTTCTACAGTTCCACCAGACAGAGCATCCTGCTGTACTGCAGCACAGTATGGTTCTCCCATTGCACTGAAGAAGAGCGGCAAAGACTTCAACGGGTGGTGAGGGCAGCAGAAAAGATAATTGGATGTCCCCTACCCTCCCTGAAGGATTTCAACACCTCTCGTTGCCTCAGCAGAGCACAAGCAATAATAAAGGACCCCACCCACCCTGCCCTGCATCTGTTTGACCTACTACCCTCTGGCAGACGCTACAGGTCAATCAAGACAAGAACAAACAGATTCAGAAACAGCTTTTTCTCCCAGGCTGTCACTACTTTCTTCTTTTCTTTCTTTGGCTTGGCTTCGCGGACGAAGATTTATGGAGGGGGTACTGAACACACATATCCACAAATTCCCCTCTCTGTCCTCCACATCTATTATACATACAGCCGACACCCCCCCTCTATTCACATCAAGGACATATACGGCACTGTAAATTAAATTTTTTATTTAACTTCTGTGGTTGCGTCGCTGCATTGGTAACCTTGTACTGCTGTCATGAATCTCGTTGTATAACTTGTACAATGACAATAAAAAGCTATTTGATTTGATTTGATTTGATTCTGATTTGTTTCAGATTTTTTTAAAATTTTGGATAATAGAGGATTTCAGAGAATCCGATTTCTGATTTTATTAGAGTTATACTGTATATGTATCTTAGGCACATTTAATGAGACATGCTTGGCTGTGTCTTGGGCAGAGAATTCCAGATTCACTGCTCTCCGGAGAAGCTGCTCCTCCTCCATCCAAATCTTAAATCTACAGCCTTTGAATATTGTGGCTATGTCCTTCACTTTCATCTCACTTGCCAGTGAAAACACGCTTCCTGCTTCTACAAATCTATAGCACTCTTTTCATAATTTAATGTTTTGATAAGAAATGTAATTTAGAATATTGGAATGTTATGTTCAGTTCTGGTCACTTCTGGTCCTCTCTGTTGAGAAGATGCAGAGGAGATTTACAAGGATGTTCCCTGGATGGAGACCATGCCTTCTGAGATTGAGTGATCTTGGGTCTTTTCTCCTTGGAGCGACAGAGAATGTACAAGATAGAGATGTACAAGATGATGAGAGGCATTGATCATGTGGATGGCCAGAGGCTTTTCCCCAGGGCTGAAATGGCCAACACAAGGGGGTGCAGTTTTAAGGTGCATGGGTGTAAGTACAGGGGGATGTAAGAGGTAGATTCTTCACACAGAGAGTGGCAGGTGCACGGAACATGTTGCTGGTATCGGTGGTGGAGGTAGGTATAGTGGGGTTGTTTAAGTGACTGTTATATAGGTACATGAAACTGAGAAAAACAGAGGATTATACAGTGGGAAAATTCTAGCAGTTGGTAGACTAGGTTAGGTCAGCACAGCACTGTGGGCCGAAGGGCCTGGACTATGCTATAAATTTCTGTGTTCCAATTAAGATCCCCTCTCATGTTTGATGGCTCTTGGTCCTAACTCCGTGGAATTCAGAAGAATGAGAAGGGACTTCAAATGTTGAAAGGCAAAGTTATTTTCCACAGTAGAGGAGTACAAGACAAGAGGGCACAACTTCAGGATTAACAGATGCGTATTTAAAACAGAAATACAGAGGAATTTCTTTAGCCAGGGACCGGAGAACTTCTGGTATTTGCTACCACAGGTGGCTGTGGTGACCAGGTCGTTGGGTATATTTATGACAGAGATTGATAGGTCAGGTCACTGGTTTGAGTGCTACTGGTACCAGGTAACCCAGTACTACCTGTCGCATGGTCAGGTGGTCAGTGACTAAACCTCTCCCCCACCAGGCTTGCCTGGTGCGGAGGGTTGTTAAACACCCTGCAGGATGTAAAACAAGACCTGTCAAAGGGCGGATGAACCCTTTTGTAAGGTCAATGGCCATCGAGCAAATACGTGCTGTGAAGTTCAGAAAGGGCATCCCTTTCATTGAAGCTTGGTAAGGCCATTCACTGCAACAGATCTTCCCCCAGGCGTCTTGGACCTCACCATGCTGCTGGATCCAAGAGGGTGGGTCTAGACATGTGCAACTCCCTACTCACCTAAATCCATTCACACACACGCTGCTCCTTTCTGAGGAGTGGGTATCCTCATATCAAACACTCCCAAACTAACAGAAGGGAATCATCACCATCCTATGGGATGGAAAACCAGAAGAGATAGATATCTGAATAGTCAGGGTATCAAAGGTTATGGAGAGAATATGGGAGAGTGGGGCTGAGTGGGAGAATGGATCGGCTCATGATGGAACGGCGAGCAGACTATATGGGTTGAATAGCCTACTTCTGCTCCCATATCTTATGGTCTCATCCTTCTATAATTCCAGCCTATTCAAACTCTCCTCATAAATTAACTTCCTTATTTTCAAAATCAACCTGGTGTCTCATGAGGCAAGGTTTGGCATGAAGAAGAGTGAGAGGTGATTTAATCAAGAGCTTCATGATTTTGAGAGGCATAAATAGGGTAGATGGGCAGCACTTTTTCCTGGAACAACTGTAGCAAATCCCAGAGGACATCTTTATGGGAGGGAAAGAAAGTTTAGGGGGAAATGTTGAGGGTATGCATTTTGTTTTATACACAAAGTAGTGGGTGCCTGGAAACTGTGAAGTAGTCAAGTTTTGATTTCCTTCGTACTTCTCTCCAACTACAAGAAAAACATAAAAACTGATGTCACATGAGGCAAAAAGAAAACAAGGCTTTTTCTTAAATGTGCTGTGGCCCCAGGGAGACCATAGGGCCTCCCCGCTGAGAATGGCTGTTCTGTGTTCCAACTTCTCTGTTCGTCTCCAAAGGCAGTATATCCATTCACAAATGTGGAAACCAGCACAAAAGGAAAATGAAGATAGTTCAGTGGGCAGAGCAGCATAGGTGTGAGAAGATAACCGGGAAAAGTGGAGGGGTACAAGTTACAAGTCGATGAACTGTCAGTGCTGACCAGTGAATAGTGATCTGATATTGCTATCACAGATATTGATGAAAGGCGTGCAAAAATCCTTCCTCAACCACCCTTTGGCACTTGTGAGATGTTGAAGCTGCACTCATCCAGGAAACTGGAGTGTTCCACAACACTTCTCATCTCTGACCAGCTCTTGTAGCCACATTGTGAACAAAGAACAGGAGAGCACATGAACAAACCCTTCCCCATGTATCTGTGCCAAACTGATGCCTGCACATGGGGCCAATGGAATGATATCTCTGTGAGTTCCCATCACCCCAATGGATCTCCTCATGACATCATCAATACAAGAAACTCACCTGAAGGAACAAAATTTCACGGAAGGTCCTCTGTAAAAAAAAAAAATCAGGCAGGATCAGGCAGAGCAGAACAAACCTTTCTCTACCTCCCACTACCCAGGGCTGGGTGGCTAGCACAGGGTGGAACTACCCGAATGGGATATGGACAGTAAAGGCTCACTACATACTGAGGCTCCCCTTGCCCCAATGTGGAAATGAAAACACCCTTCCCCTGCTCATGGGAAAAACTAAGAGGGAAACGGGAGGGATTATTCTGGCCAGGAACCCAGAAAGTACATCTACTCTGGCACCCCATCACTGCAGGACTGGGGACACAGCCTCCACAGTTGGGGTCTGATAGTAGCTAGCTATGGGATCTCTAAATCAACGGGACAGTGAGCGTAGCAGTTAGCGCAATGCTATTACAGCACCAGTGGTCAGGGTTTGGATCAGCGCTGTCTGTAATGAGTTTGTACATTCTTCCCATGTCTCCGTGGGTCTCCTCCGTGGGTGTTCTGGTTTCCTTCCACCCTCCAAAAACGTATGGGGATTGTTGGTTAATTTGGGTGTAACTGGGTGCATGGGTTTAAATGACCGGGCTCAGCTTCTTCCATGCTGTAAATAAAATAAAAACACGCAATTCCCACCCTTGTCCCCAAGATACCTGAGCATCTGTCCGGTTTCTGAAGGCTTCAAAGATTTTCTTCACTGCCACGATCTCTCCTGTCTGTCGATCAATTGCTTTCCACACTATTCCATAAGCCTAGAAATGAGATTTACAGATGCATCTGGTTCAACCGTACACTCACTCCCTTCCTGCAGAGACCACATTGCCATTCCAGGCTAGTCCGATTTTCCAGGTCCATATCCTTCTAATCCCTTCCTCTCCATACATCTTTCCAAATGTCTTTTGAGTGTTGTAATTTCTAACATTTCATCTGGGAACTCGTTCCAAATATGGACCATGCTCTAAGGGGAAAAAGTTGCTTCTGAAGTGCCTCTCAAATCTTTACCCCGTCACTTTAAACCTTTCCTTCTCGTTCCAGAATCTTCTCACCTGGGAACATGAATGCTGTGATTTTTGACCCGCTCCACCACCTCCCCTGCATACTGCCCTCTTTACGGAAGGCTTGTCCTCACAGACCTTTCAATGTCCACCCCTCACTTGAAACCTTGGCCTCTAGTTTTAGACTCCACACACTCCCCAAATAGGTTCATCCTCAGCTCCTACATTCCCGTGAAAATAAATCCATCCCATCTCTCTTTATCACTAGTCATCCATTCCAGATGAAATCTTGGGAATCAGACCTGCGCACAATGCTCCAAGCCCAGCCTAAGCAATGCTTTGAACAACTCCAGCAAGATGTTCCAACTGTTGCATTAAATGCCTTTGCCCACGAAAGGAAGCTTCCAAATGTCTTCATCACTGCTCCATCAAAGTGAGTGAGTTTTCCGAGATGTATGGACTTGTTGCAGCCTTGCGCATATTCTTGTGTGAAGCCATCACCACTGATGACTCGCCAGAGGCCACACTTGGGTGTGCACACTAACCAGCCAATTGAGAACAAGGACAACTTCAAGGCCACATGCAAGATGCAGCCAGATTGGTGAACTGTGTCCGGTCAGGTGAGGAGTCCATAAGAGAGGGACACCTAATAAACCCAGAAAGTATGTCTTGCTCAGCTTAACGTTGTTTGATCTTTGTTTATGTCATGGAATTCAATCATTCCTACCTCTGGTGACGTCAACTTATAGACACACCCCGAGGTCCTTCCGTACAACAAACATCAGGATCTCTGTGGTTTAATTTCCTATTACTATTTGAGTTCCCAATATCCTTATTTTATTATTGGTATGTACTCAATAGGGTGAGGAGGTCAGTGATTATTGGCGTGCACTGTAGGGTGAGGGGTTGGTGATTATCGGTGTGTAAGACCGCAGAGCCCACCTCACTGACAAAAGACAAAGGAGGAAAAACCCAACACCCAACCCCAACCCACCAATTTTCCCCTGCAACCGCTGCAACCGTGTCTGCCTGTCCCGCATCGGACTTGTCAGCCACAATCGAGCCTGCAGCTGACGTGGACTTTTACCCCCTCCATAAATCTTCGTCCGCGAAGCCAAGCCAAAGAGAAGAGAAGAGAGAGAAGGTAGGGTGAAGGGTCAGTGATTATCGGTGTTCGGTAGGGTGAGGGGGGGGTCAGTGATTATCAGTCTGTACAGTAGGGTGAAGGGTTGGTGATTATCGGTGTGTACGGTAGAGTGAGGGGTCAGTGATTATCAGTGTGTACGGTAGGGTGAGGGGGTCAGTGATTATCGGTGTTCGGTAGGGTGAGGGGGTAAGTGATTATCGGTGTTCGGTAGGGTGAGAGGGTCAGTGATTATCAGTCTGTACAAGAGGGTGAAGGGTTGGTGATTATTGGTATGTACGGTAGGGTGAGGGGTCGGTGATTATCGGTGTGTATGGTAGGGTGAGGGGTTGGTGATTATCGGTCTGTACAGTAGGGTGAGGGGTTGGTTATCAGTCTGTACCGTAGGGTGAGGGGTTGGTGATTATCGGTGTACAGTAGGGTGAGGGGTTGGTGATTATCAGTGTGTACAGTCAGATGAGGGGGTCAGTGATTATCAGTCTGTATGGTACGGTGAGGGGGTCAGTGATTATCGGTCTGCACACAGTAGAATGAGGGATCAGTGATTATCGGTGTGTACGGTAGGGTGAGGAGTCACTGATTATCGGTGTGTATGGTAGAGTTAGGATTCAGTGGATATTGGTGTATATAGTAGAGTGAGTGGTCGGAGATTATCGGTGTTTACGGTAGTGTGAGGGGTTGGTAATTATCGGTATGGTAGAGTGAAGGTTCGGAGGATATTGGTGTATACAGTAGGGTGAGGGGTTGGATATTATTGGTGTGTTTGGTAGGGTGAGGGGTTGGTGATATTCGTTTTGCAAGATAGGGTGCAGGTTTGGTGGATATTGGTGTAACAGTAGAATGAGGGATTGGTGATTATCAGTGTGTAAGGTAGGGTGAGGGGGTCAGTAATTATCAGTGTGTATGATAGGATGAGGGGTCAGTGATTATTGGTGTGTCCGGAAGGTTAAGGGTTCGGTGGATATTAGTGTTTTCAGTATGGTGAGGGGGTCAGTGATCATCGGTGTGTACCGTAGGGTGAAGGGTCAGTGATTATCAGTGTGTTCAATCAGGTGAGGGGACTTTAGTGGCAGTGGTCAGTGAGATGGGACGGCACAAGCAGTTGGTATTCGGTAGGGAGTACACAGGCAATGGGCAAAGGACAATGCTGGCAGTGGGTCAAGAGGTGAGAGAGGGGCCCGCACTGGTTGTGGGCAGGGCCTTGCATGGACAGCTAGTCGGTGGACATGATCTTAACATAGCAGGTCAATGGCCAGGGGGCCTGCCTTGGCAGTGGGTCAGTGTTTGCAGGGACTGCACCTGCCGTGGGTCAGTGGGCCCATACTGGCAGCAGGTCTGTGACAGTGGCCTGCACTAGCTGGGGTTCAGTGGCCGGGAAGAGGCCTGCAGTGGCAGCTGGTCTGTGGGCAGGGGCCCACACTGGCAGTGGGTAGGGTTGTGGGGCTGGGGAGATTATTGTGCACTTGGGCTTTGTCATCTTTCAGACTCCTGAATTTCTCTTGCAATTTTATCAACTACAAATATTGTTTGTTTCTCCTCAATTTCCAGCACAGAGGGACTTCTAGCTTAGCAGTTAGTGTGATGCTATTACAGTGCCAGAAGCTCGGGTTCGAATCCTGTGCTGTCAATAAGGAATTGTTATGTTCTCCCTGTGTCTGTGTGGGATTTCCTCAGGGTGCTATTGTTTGCTCCCACCCTCCAAAATATACAGAGTTATAGGTTAATTGGGTGGCACAGGTTTAAATTGCCAGAATCAGCTTCTATCGTGTTGTGAAAAAAACCTGGAAGGGCCTCTGCCTCACAGGGCCTGAAACCTGGGTTGGATCTGGATCTCCGTGTCAGTGTGGTGTTCACGTGTGGGTTATGTGACCATGTGAATTTCCCCTGCATATACTCTGCTGATAAGAGCGGGTTCAAGGGGCTAGTCCTAATGCTCACAGCTCTCTTCTTCTTCTTTAGCTTGGCTTCGCAGACGAAGATTTATGGAGGGGTAAAGTCCACGTCAGCTGCAGGCTCGTTTGTGGCTGACAAGTCCGATGCGGGACAGGCAGACACGGTTGCAGCGGTTGCAGCGGTTGGGTGTTGGGTTTTTCCTCCTTTGCCTTTTGTCAGTGCGGTCTTCTTCAAAGGAGGTTGCTGCCCGCCGAACTGTGAGGCGCCAAGATACACAGTTTGAGGCGATATCAGCCCACTGGCGGTGGTCAATGTGGCAGGCACCAAGAGATTTCTTTAGGCAGTCCTTGTACCTCTTTGGTGCACCTCTGTCACGGTGGCCAGTGGAGAGCTCACCATATAACACGATCTTGGGAAGGCGATGGTCCTCCATTCTGGAGACGTGACCCACCCAGCGCAGCTGGATCTTCAGCAGCGTGGACTCGATGCATCACAGCTCTATATAGACCTTAACAACCAGTTAAAGGAGCTGACGGTGTTTCTGAAAAGACACTTTTTTGCTTCTCTTTTCTCCCACTGTAAGGCATGCTGGGCAATGCTCACGGCAACTCTTTAGACCCTTTCATAAAGCCAAAAATCTGAGCATATTTGTAGGTGACACTGAAAATGGCCGTGTGGTGGACCATGAAAATGGTCTTGATGGAGGATTCCAAACTGAAACATCCACCATTCATCTTCTCCCAGTATTAAAATCCTAATTGTTCTCAAAGGATGTATACTGCAGGCTCAACCACCAAAGACTTTTTTTTTTCTTCTTTGGCTTGGCTTCGCGGACGAAGATTTATGGAGGGGGTAAAAGTCCACGTCAGCTGCAGGCTCGTTTGTGGCTGACAAGTCCGATGCTGGACAGGCAGACACGGTTGCAGCGGTTGCAGGGGAAAATTGGTGGGTTGGGGTTGGGTGTTGGGTTTTTCCTCCTTTGCCTTTTGTCAGTGAGGTGGGCTCTGCGGTCTTCTTCAAAGGAGGCTGCTGCCCGCCAAACTGTGAGGCGCCAAGATGCACGGTTTGAGGCGTTATCAGCCCACTGGCGGTGGTCAATATGGCAGGCACCAAGAGATTTCTTTAGGCAGTCCTTGTACCTTTTCTTTGGTGCACCTCTGTCACGGTGGCCAGTGGAGAGCTCGCCATATAACACGATCTTGGGAAGGTGATGGTCCTCCATTCTGGAGACGTGACCCATCCAGCGCAGCTGGATCTTCAGCAGCGTGGACTCAATGCTGTCGACCTCTGCCATCTCGAGTACTTCGACGTTAGGGGTGTAAGCGCTCCAATGGATGTTGAGGATGGAGCGGAGACAACGCTGGTGGAAGCGTTCTAGGAGCCGTAGGTGGTGCCGGTAGAGGACCCATGATTCGGAGCCGAACAGGAGTGTGGGTATGACAACGGCTCTGTATACGCTTATCTTTGTGAGGTTTTTCAGTTGGTTGTTTTTCCAGACTCTTTTGTGTAGTCTTCCAAAGGCGCTATTTGCCTTGGCGAGTCTGTTGTCTATCTCATTGTCGATCCTTGCATCTGATGAAATGGTGCAGCCGAGATAGGTAAACTGGTTGACCATTTTGAGTTTTGTGTGCCCGATGGAGATGTGGGGGGGCTGGTAGTCATGGTGGGGAGCTGGCTGATGGAGGACCTCAGTTTTCTTCAGGCTGACTTCCAGGCCAAACATTTTGGCAGTTTCCGCAAAGCAGGACGTCAAGCGCTGAAGAGCTGGCTCTGAATGGGCAACTAAAGCGGCATCGTCTGCAAAGAGTAGTTCACGGACAAGTTTCTCTTGTGTCTTGGTGTGAGCTTGCAGGCGCCTCAGATTGAAGAGACTGCCATCCGTGCGGTACCGGATGTAAACAGCGTCTTCATTGTTGGGGTCTTTCATGGCTTGGTTCAGCATCATGCTGAAGAAGATTGAAAAGAGGGTTGGTGCGAGAACACAGCCTTGCTTCACGCCATTGTTAATGGAGAAGGGTTCAGAGAGCTCATTGCTGTATCTGACCCGACTTTGCTCCAAAACCACAGGCATATCAAAAATCAAGATACATCTTAGTAAAAGTTTTGAGATAATGACAACCAGCGCACCGGTGGCATCACGAAGAGAGCCTCTGCTTCCTCAGGAGTTTGCGGAGGAGCTAGTGCAGTTGTTCAAGTGAACCGGTACGGACTTGAAGGGCCGACGTGGCCTGTTTCCGTGCTGTAAACGGTTATATGGTTATAAAGGAGGAGATTCTCCGCCCTCACATCGGAAAACTTACCTTGATGAATGCTCCCTGACCAGCTCCAAGGTGCCGACTTCAATCCCTCTCTGAGGGAGTGTCAGCGGTAGAGTGGAACGTTCCACCAAACACTTGGGGTGGGCTGATGAAATTGCGATGACACTGTCAGCCTGCGACCCATCTCTCTCCCACTCACTACCCCCTCAGGGCAGGGGCAGCCGGCGGGGGCCATCAGGGCAGGAGGCGGCTGTGACAGCCCTGCCAGCTGCTCTGGCCTCCAGCACCTCACTGGGCCATCAGGACAATGGCTATCTACCCTACCTGTAATTCCCCCAAGTAGTTGGATCTGTTCTGGGAAATGCAGAGAGGTTACAGCTGCATAGGGCATTATGGGTAATGAAGACAGCCACCACTCGGCACATATCTATGGCATCATGGCACAAGTAGCCATGTTGCCTTAACGCTCCATCATTGCCCCAGCCACCTTCAGGCTGAAAGGGGAGATTGGAGCAAGCTTTCTTGGGCCTGCATGAAAAGGGAAGAAATACCTTTACATTCAGCTTTTAGCCGGCTTCCATGTGGAGGGCAAAAGTTAAATTGTCGATTATCACGTAGGTTAAATTTATAATGCATTATAAGCAATAAATGGAATCTTGAACCTTGAAGATGGTTCGATGTGTTAATTATTCACCGTAAATGACCCCAGGAGGGCAGTCAGTCAACCATAGAACATTATAGCACAAAAACAGACACTTTTGGGGAGGGGGACGTGGGTGGGACTGGCAGGGGGACAGGAAGAGGCAGAGGTACGATGACAGACACTGGGCATACAGGGCTGGCAGGGACGGGTTGGAATGAAGGGCCTGCCCCATCTCCACGACACCCTTCATCCCTCCTCACTGCTGGCCCTCACACCCTCTCCCACCCTGCCCCTAACCCCACTACACTTCACCCCCCCCACTCACTGACCGCGCTCCCTTACACCCCCTCCCCACTTCAGTCCTCACTCCCACTCCTCTCCTTCCCCAACCCTCATCCTCACATCCACCCCCCCCAGGCCCTCCCCCCCCCCCTCCCTGCTGCTCACCCTCACACCCCCCCCGGGCCCTCCCCCCCCCCCTCCCTGTTGCTCACCCTCACCCCCCATCACCCTCACACCCCCCCCCGGGCCCTCCCCAGCCCCCCCCCCGGGCCCTCCCCAGCCCCCCCCCCCCGGGCCCTCTCCAGCCACCCCCCCCCCGGGCCCTCCCCAGCCCCCCCCCCGGGCCCTCCCCAGCCCCCCCCCCCGGGCTCTCCCCAGCCCCCCCCCCGGGCCCTCCCCAGCCCCCCCCCCGGGCCCTCTCCAGCCACCCCCCCCCGGGCCCTCCCCAGCCCCCCCCCCCGGGCCCTCCCCAGCCCCCCCCCCCCGGGCCCTCCCCAGCCCCCCCCCCCGGGCCCTCCCCAGCCCCCCCCCCCGGGCTCTCCCCAGCCCCCCCCCGGGCCCTCTCCAGCCACCCCCCCCCGGGCTCTCACCCCGCTGCCCAGCCGCCGCCGCAGCCGGTACTTGCCGCGGACCCGTTCGTCCACCTCGGCCGCGCTCATCCCGCCGGGCCGGTTACCGGGGCAACGGCAGGAGCCGCGCCTGCGCAGCGCGGACAGTCCGCCTCCTCACGTGACCTCGCACGATGCGGGGACGGCCAGCACCGCGGGGGGGCGCTCGTGTCCCGGCCCTGGCTCCCTGCTCGTGCCCGCGTCTGGCGGCCTTCACTTCAGCAGCACCCGTAGGTGGGGGAACGGCCCATGGGTGCAGACGCTGAGCCGGTCTGGCCCTCACAGCTCAGGGGCTCTGCCCAGGGAACCTCACTGGAGCTGGGCTCACTGATGGCCGAGTTTGACCGAGAGCCCATCACTGGCCACGCACTCTGGGTGAGCACCCATTACCAGGCACCCACTGCTACACCCTCATGGGTGAGCACCCATCGCTGGGGGCCCATTGCCACGCACTCTGGGTGAGGACCCAGTACCAGGCACCCACTGCTACACCCTCATGGGTGAGCACCCATCACTGGGGGCCCATTCCCACGCACTCTGGGTGAGCACCCATTACCAGGCACCCACTGCTACACCCTCATGGGTGAGCACCCATCACTGGGGGCCCATTGCCACGCACTCTGGGTGAGCACCCATTACCAGGCACCCACTGCTACACCCTCATGGGTGAGCACCCATCGCTGGGGGCCCATTGCCACGCACTCTAGGTGAGCACCCATTACCAGGCACCCACTGCTACACCCTCATGGGTGAGCACCCATCACTGGGGGCCCATTCCCACGCACTCTGGGTGAGCACCCATTACCAGGCACCCACTGCTACACCCTCATGGGTGAGCACCCATCACTGGGGGCCCATTGCCACGCACTCTGGGTGAGGACCCATTACCAGGCACCCACTGCTACACCCTCATGGGTGAGCACCCATCGCTGGGGGCCCATTGCCACGCACTCTGGGTGAGGACACAGTACCAGGTACCCACTGCTACACCCTCATGGGTGAGCACCCATCACTGGGGGCCCATTCCCACGCACTCTGGGTGAGCACCCATTACCAGGCACCCACTGCTACACCCTCATGGGTGAGCACCCATCACTGGGGGCCCATTGCCACGCACTCTGGGTGAGGACCCATTACCAGGCACCCACTGCTACACCCTCATGGGTGAGCACCCATCACTGGGGGCCCATTCCCACGCACTCTGGGTGAGCACCCATTACCAGGCACCCACTGCTACACCCTCATGGGTGAGCACCCATCACTGGGGGCCCATTGCCACGCACTCTGGGTGAGCACCCATTACCAGGCACCCACTGCTACACCCTCATGGGTGAGCACCCATCACTGGGGGCCCATTGCCACGCACTCTGGGTGAGCACCCATTACCAGGCACCCACTGCTACACCCTCATGGGTGAGCACCCATCGCTGGGGGCCCATTGCCACGCACTCTAGGTGAGCACCCATTACCAGGCACCCACTGCTACACCCTCATGGGTGAGCACCCATCACTGGGGGCCCATTGCCACGCACTCTGGGTGAGCACCCATTACCAGGCACCCACTGCTACACCCTCATGGGTGAGCACCCATCGCTGGGGGCCCATTGCCACGCACTCTAGGTGAGCACCCATTACCAGGCACCCACTGCTACACCCTCATGGGTGAGCACCCATCACTGGGGGCCCATTCCCACGCACTCTGGGTGAGCACCCATTACCAGGCACCCACTGCTACACCCTCATGGGTGAGCACCCATCACTGGGGGCCCATTGCCACGCACTCTGGGTGAGCACCCATTACCAGGCACCCACTGCTACACCCTCATGGGTGAGCACCCATCGCTGGGGGCCCATTGCCACGCACTCTAGGTGAGCACCCATTACCAGGCACCCACTGCTACACCCTCATGGGTGAGCACCCATCACTGGGGGCCCATTCCCACGCACTCTGGGTGAGCACCCATTACCAGGCACCCACTGCTACACCCTCATGGGTGAGCACCCATCACTGGGGGCCCATTGCCACGCACTCTGGGTGAGGACCCATTACCAGGCACCCACTGCTACACCCTCATGGGTGAGCACCCATCGCTGGGGGCCCATTGCCACGCACTCTGGGTGAGGACACAGTACCAGGTACCCACTGCTACACCCTCATGGGTGAGCACCCATCACTGGGGGCCCATTCCCACGCACTCTGGGTGAGCACCCATTACCAGGCACCCACTGCTACACCCTCATGGGTGAGCACCCATCACTGGGGGCCCATTGCCACGCACTCTGGGTGAGGACCCATTACCAGGCACCCACTGCTACACCCTCATGGGTGAGCACCCATCACTGGGGGCCCATTCCCACGCACTCTGGGTGAGCACCCATTACCAGGCACCCACTGCTACACCCTCATGGGTGAGCACCCATCACTGGGGGCCCATTGCCACGCACTCTGGGTGAGCACCCATTACCAGGTACCCACTGCTACACCCTCATGGGTGAGCACCCATCACTGGGGGCCCATTCCCACGCACTCTGGGTGAGCACCCATTACCAGGCACCCACTGCTACACCCTCATGGGTGAGCACCCATCACTGGGGGCCCATTGCCACGCACTCTGGGTGAGGACCCATTACCAGGCACCCACTGCTACACCCTCATGGGTGAGCACCCATCGCTGGGGGCCCATTGCCACGCACTCTGGGTGAGGACACAGTACCAGGTACCCACTGCTACACCCTCATGGGTGAGCACCCATCACTGGGGGCCCATTCCCACGCACTCTGGGTGAGCACCCATTACCAGGCACCCACTGCTACACCCTCATGGGTGAGCACCCATCACTGGGGGCCCATTCCCACGCACTCTGGGTGAGCACCCATTACCAGGTACCCACTGCTACACCCTCATGGGTGAGCACCCATCACTGGGGGCCCATTCCCACGCACTCTGGGTGAGCACCCATTACCAGGCACCCACTGCTACACCCTCATGGGTGAGCACCCATCACTGGGGGCCCATTCCCACGCACTCTGGGTGAGCACCCATTACCAGGTACCCACTGCTACACCCTCATGGGTGAGCACCCATCACTGGGGGCCCATTCCCACGCACTCTGGGTGAGCACCCATTACCAGGTACCCACTGCTACACCCTCATGGGTGAGCACCCATCACTGGGGGCCCATTCCCACGCACTCTGGGTGAGCACCCATTACCAGGCACCCACTGCTACACCCTCATGGGTGAGCACCCATCACTGGGGGCCCATTGCCACGCACTCTGGGTGAGCACCCATTACCAGGTACCCACTGCTACACCCTCATGGGTGAGCACCCATCACTGGGGGCCCATTCCCACACACTCTGGGTTAGCACCCATTACCAGGCACCCACTGCTACACCCTCATGGGTGAGCACCCATCACTGGGGGCCCATTCCCACGCACTCTGGGTGAGCACCCATTACCAGGTACCCACTGCTACACCCTCATGGGTGAGCACCCATCACTGGGGGCCCATTCCCACGCACTCTGGGTGAGCACCCATTACCAGGCACCCACTGCTACACCCTCATGGGTGAGCACCCATCACTGGGGGCCCATTCCCACGCACTCTGGGTGAGCACCCATTACCAGGCACCCACTGCTACACCCTCATGGGTGAGCACCCATCACTGGGGGCCCATTGCCACGCACTCTGGGTGAGCACCCAGTACCAGGTACCCATTGCTGCCCATTGCCACGCACTCTGGGTGAGCACCCATTACCAGGCACCCACTGCTACACCCTCATGGGTGAGCACCCATCACTGGGGGCCCATTGCCACGCACTCTGGGTGAGGACCCAGTACCAGGTACCCACTGCTACACCCTCATGGGTGAGCACCCATCACTGGGGGCCCATTGCCACGCACTCTGGGTGAGCACCCATTACCAGGCACCCACTGCTACACCCTCATGGGTGAGCACCCATCGCTGGTGGCCCATTGCCACGCACTCTGGGTGAGCACCCATTACCAGGCACCCACTGCTACACCCTCATGGGTGAGCACCCATCACTGGGGGCCCATTGCCACGCACTCTGGGTGAGCACCCAGTACCAGGTACCCATTGCTGCACCCTCATGGGTGACCACCCATCACTGGGGGCCCATTCCCACGCACTCTGGGTGAGCACCCATTACCAGGCACCCACTGCTACACCCTCATGGGTGAGCACCCATCACTGGGGGCCCATTGCCACGCACTCTGGGTGAGGACCCAGTACCAGGTACCCACTGCTACACCCTCATGGGTGAGCACCCATCACTGGGGGCCCATTGCCACGCACTCTGGGTGAGCACCCATTACCAGGCACCCACTGCTACACCCTCATGGGTGAGCACCCATCGCTGGTGGCCCATTGCCACGCACTCTGGGTGAGCACCCATTACCAGGCACCCACTGCTACACCCTCATGGGTGAGCACCCATCACTGGGGGCCCATTGCCACGCACTCTGGGTGAGCACCCATTACCAGGCACCCACTGCTACACCCTCATGGGTGAGCACCCATCACTGGGGGCCCATTGCCACGAACTCTGGGTGAGGACCCAGTACCAGGTACCCACTGCTACACCCTCATGGGTGAGCACCCATCACTGGGGGCCCATTGCCACGAACTCTGGGTGAGGACCCAGTACCAGGTACCCACTGCTACACCCTCATGGGTGAGCACCCATCACTGGGGGCCCATTCCCACGCACTCTGGGTGAGCACCCATTACCAGGCACCCACTGCTACACCCTCATGGGTGAGCACCCATCGCTGGTGGCCCATTGCCACGCACTCTGGATGAGCACCCATTACCAGGCACCCACTGCTACACCCTCATGGGTGAGCACCCATCACTGGGTGCCCATTGCCACGCACTCTGGGTGAGCACCCATTACCAGGCACCCACTGCTACACCCTCATGGGTAAGCACCCATCACTGGGGGCCCATTGCCACGCACTCTGGGTGAGGACCCAGTACCAGGTACCCACTGCTACACCCTCATGGGTGAGCACCCATCACTGGGGGCCCATTCCCACGCACTCTGGGTGAGCACCCATTACCAGGCACCCACTGCTACACCCTCATGGGTGAGCACCCATCGCTGGTGGCCCATTGCCACGCACTCTAGGTGAGCACCCATTACCAGGCACCCACTGCTACACCCTCATGGGTGACCACCCATCACTGGGGGCCCATTGCCACGCACTCTGGGTGAGCACCCATTACCAGGCACCCACTGCTACACCCTCATGGGTGAGCACCCATCACTGGGGGCCCATTGCCACGCACTCTGGGTGAGGACCCAGTACCAGGTACCCACTGCTACACCCTCATGGGTGAGCACCCATCACTGGGGGCCCATTCCCACGCACTCTGGGTGAGCACCCATTACCAGGCACCCACTGCTACACCCTCATGGGTGAGCACCCATCGCTGGTGGCCCATTGCCACGCACTCTGGGTGAGCACCCATTACCAGGCACCCACTGCTACACCCTCATGGGTGAGCACCCATCACTGGGGGCCCATTGCCACGCACTCTGGGTGAGCACCCATTACCAGGCACCCACTGCTACACCCTCATGGGTGAGCACCCATCACTGGGGGCCCATTGCCACGCACTCTGGGTGAGGACCCAGTACCAGGTACCCACTGCTACACCCTCATGGGTGATCACCCATCACTGGGGGCCCATTCCCACGCACTCTGGGTGAGCACCCATTACCAGGCACCCACTGCTACACCCTCATGGGTGACCACCCATCACTGGGGGCCCATTGCCACGCACTCTGGGTGAGCACCCATTACCAGGCACCCACTGCTACACCCTCATGGGTGAGCACCCATCACTGGGGGCCCATTGCCACGCACTCTGGGTGAGGACCCAGTACCAGGTACCCACTGCTACACCCTCATGGGTGAGCACCCATCACTGGGGGCCCATTCCCACGCACTCTGGGTGAGCACCCATTACCAGGCACCCACTGCTACACCCTCATGGGAGAGCACCCATCGCTGGTGGCCCATTGCCACGCACTCTGGGTGAGCACCCATTACCAGGCACCCACTGCTACACCCTCATGGGTGACCACCCATCACTGGGGGCCCATTGCCACGCACTCTGGGTGAGCACCCATTACCAGGCACCCACTGCTACACCCTCATGGGTGAGCACCCATCACTGGGGGCCCATTGCCACGCACTCTGGGTGAGGACCCAGTACCAGGTACCCACTGCTACACCCTCATGGGTGAGCACCCATCACTGGGGGCCCATTCCCACGCACTCTGGGTGAGCACCCATTACCAGGCACCCACTGCTACACCCTCATGGGTGAGCACCCATCGCTGGTGGCCCATTGCCACGCACTCTGGGTGAGCACCCATTACCAGGCACCCACTGCTACACCCTCATGGGTGACCACCCATCACTGGGGGCCCATTGCCACGCACTCTGGGTGAGCACCCATTACCAGGCACCCACTGCTACACCCTCATGGGTGAGCACCCATCACTGGGGGCCCATTGCCACGCACTCTGGGTGAGCACCCATTACCAGGCACCCACTGCTACACCCTCATGGGTGAGCACCCATCACTGGGGGCCCATTGCCACGCACTCTGGGTGAGCACCCATTACCAGGCACCCACTGCTACACCCTCATGGGTGAGCACCCATCACTGGGGGCCCATTGCCACGCACTCTGGGTGAGGACCCAGTACCAGGTACCCACTGCTACACCCTCATGGGTGAGCACCCATCACTGGGGGCCCATTCCCACGCACTCTGGGTGAGCACCCATTACCAGGCACCCACTGCTACACCCTCATGGGTGACCACCCATCACTGGGGGCCCATTGCCACGCACTCTGGGTGAGGACCCAGTACCAGGTACCCACTGCTACACCCTCATGGGTGAGCACCCATCACTGGGGGCCCATTCCCACGCACTCTGGGTGAGCACCCATTACCAGGCACCCACTGCTACACCCTCATGGGTGAGCACCCATCGCTGGTGGCCCATTGCCACGCACTCTGGGTGAGCACCCATTACCAGGCACCCACTGCTACACCCTCATGGGTGAGCACCCATCGCTGGTGGCCCATTGCCACGCACTCTGGGTGAGCACCCATTACCAGGCACCCACTGCTACACCCTCATGGGTGAGCACCCATCACTGGGGGCCCATTGCCACGCACTCTGGGTGAGCACCCATTACCAGGCACCCACTGCTACACCCTCATGGGTGAGCACCCATCACTGGGGGCCCATTTCCACGCACTCTGGGTGAGGACCCAGTACCAGGTACCCACTGCTACACCCTCATGGGTGAGCACCCATCACTGGGGCCCATTCCCACGCACTCTGGGTGAGCACCCATTACCAGGCACCCACTGCTACACCCTCATGGGTGACCACCCATCGCTGGTGGCCCATTGCCACGCACTCTGGGTGAGCACCCATTACCAGGCACCCACTGCTACACCCTCATGGGTGACCACCCATCACTGGGGACCCATTGCCACGCACTCTGGGTGAGCACCCATTACCAGGCACCCACTGCTACACCCTCATGGGTGAGCACCCATCACTGGGGGCCCATTGCCACGCACTCTGGGTGAGGACCCAGTACCAGGTACCCACTGCTCCACCCTCATGGGTGAGCACCCATCGCTGGGGGCCCATTCCCACGCACTCTGGGTGAGCACCCATTACCAGGCACCCACTGCTACACCCTCATGGGTGAGCACCCATCGCTGGTGGCCCATTGCCACACACTCTGGGTGAGCACCCATTACCAGGCACCCACTGCTACACCCTCATGGGTGACCACCCATCACTGGGGGCCCATTGCCACGCACTCTGGGTGAGCACCCATTACCAGGCACCCACTGCTACACCCTCATGGGTGAGCACCCATCACTGGGGGCCCATTGCCACGCACTCTGGGTGAGGACCCAGTACCAGGTACCCACTGCTACACCCTTATGGGTGAGCACCCATCACTGGGGGCCCATTCTCACGCACTCTGGGTGAGCACCCATTACCAGGCACCCAATGCTACACCCTCATGGGTGAGCACCCATCGCTGGTGGCCCATTGCCACGCACTCTGGGTGAGCACCCATTACCAGGCACCCACTGCTACACCCTCATGGGTGAGCACCCATCACTGGGGGCCCATTGCCACGCACTCTGGGTGAGGACCCAGTACCAGGTACCCATTGCTGCACCCTCATGTGTGAGCACCCATCGCTGGGGGCCCATTGCCACGCACTCTGGGTGAGCACCCATTACCAGGCACCCACTGCTACACCCTCATGGGTGAGCAGCCATCACTGGGGGCCCATTGCCACGCACTCTGGGTGAGGACCCAGTACCAGGTACCCATTGCTGCACCCTCATGTGTGAGCACCCATCGCTGGGGGCCCATTGCCACGCACTCTGGGTGAGCAA